>NW_006775688.1:1412359-1418037 GCF_000442215.2 Lipotes vexillifer
AAAAAAAAAAAAAAAAAAAAAAATAAGACAGCCTATTAAATAGGGTCTTAAGATGCATGATAAACAAAATTCAACACATGCATTTAAGTCAGAGAAAGCAGAATTATCACAGTCTACCATTATTTAAGAATAAAAAAGCCACATGCCCATTTAAACACAGAGAAAGGGAAAGAACAGTGTGGCAAGGACTGCTAATTGTCTCAATATCAGTTTCTCCTCTTCTTTCCTAGTAATAGAATTTTCAGTTGAGCCCATGACCAACAGCTTTAAGGAGTAGATTGTAAGCACCATGACAGCAGGACATTTGTCTGTTCTGGTCACTGCTCTATGCCTAGCATTTCAAAGAGTGCCTGGCACACAGTAGGTGCTCAACAAATATTTGTTGAATGGTTCCTTTCCCATAAAACTTCTAATAAGAACTGTAAAAATACCTGTACAGTGCTCTCAGTCCAACAGACACCTGTGCATCTCCTATGCACTTCCTCTGTGCCAGGCACCACAGCACCTGCTGGAAAACACAGTTTAATGGAAAATACAGGTGCGCAGATGATCCCTGACCTAACGATGGCTCCGTTTTATGATGGTGCTAAAGCAATGTGCATTCGGTAGAAACCATACTTCAAATTCTGAATTTTGATCTCTTCCTGGGCTAGTGATAAGCAGTAAGATACTCTCTCGTGATGCTGGGCAGGGTCAGTAGCCGCAGTTCCCCGTCAGCCACTGGATCGCAAGGGTAAACAACCGATATACTGACAACCATTCTGTACTCAGACAACCTTTCTGTTTTTCACTTTCTGCACAGCATTCAATAAATTACATGAGATATTCAACATTTTATTTTCAAATAGGCTTTGTATTAGATGATTTTGCCCAGCTGTGGCTCACGTAAGTGTTCTGAGCATGCTGAAGGTAGGCTAGGCTCAGCCATCGTGTTCAGTAGGTTAAGTGTGTGAACTGAATTTTCGACTTCTGATATTTTCAATCTATGACGAGTTTATCGGGATGTAATCCCATCATAAATCAGGGAAGATCTGTATAAATAAACAGCTGTAATTTAGTGTGATACTTGCAATGGTGGATGTATAGCAACGTCTCCAAGTTCCAGAGAGGAGACAGTGGCTGGGAAAGTGTGGGAGGGGGCAAAGAATGAGAAGCCTGAACTGGGATTTGAAGAATGAGCAGATATCTAGAGGGAGGTGGACAGTAGATAAAATATTCCAGAAGGAGGAAGAGTAAGTGTGGAGACAGAGAGGTATGAAACAGTATGATGTGTTTTCAGAACTACATGTAATTTTGTTGGTCTAGGACTTATAGGTCACATGGTGAGGTGGCTGCTGAAGGTCAGGGATGACACAGCCGTCCCTCAGGAAAGGGATAAGCGTGGGAAGCAGTGAAGATGTGTGTCCCGCTTTCGGCATCTTGCCCTACTGGGAAAAATAAGCCAATGAATAATTATCCGAAATAATATATTTTGCTAGATTGTGACAGGTATTGCCTTTAGGATAAATCTGTTCTTTGAATTCCTCAAAGGAAATGCTCAAAATACATACGAAGTGCCAGCCCACTTTATTCCATTTTCATACACAGGTTTGGCAGCCATATATGATGGGCTTTTGGGGAAGGAGTGATTTCTAACATGCTGACCCATTTTCTTCATAAATTCATTTCTATTTCTCAGACCATGTATCCAAATTTCTCACTCAAAAACTGTGCCCGGTGCATAATAAACATTTAGCATGTGCTTGTTGAATGACTAAGAGAATAAATAAATGTTCACATAAATTGATGACAAAATGAAAAACCGGTCTCTGTATTTATTAAGGGTCTATCACGCAAGCAGAAAAAGAAGCAAATAGAATAATATGAAACGCATACAAAGTATTTTGATTTTTTCAAAAGCTATCAAACTTTTTCCTTTATAACACTTGTTTCCCCATTGAAAAAGTTGGGCTAGAAACATGAAGAGACAGAAAGTGTCCAATATGCAAATTGACTTCAAGGCTGTTTTTTTCCCACAGAGTCACCTAGAATGAGAACTTGGCTCCAGCTGATGAAAAATTTCCATCCAGTCCTTCGCTGTTACCCAATACCTGTTGTCTTGGTTCCAGTAATAACACACCCGGCCAGCTCAGGAGGGAGAAGAGGAAATGTTTGCCTTGAGGTTACCTGCTTTGAAAAGTTCTAAGTCTGGCCTCTCCACATCACTTCATTTGGGGTTTCTTTCCCGGGATGGGTGGGAGGCAGCTACTACTGTTTGGCAGGTGTTAGATCCACGTTCTTATTCTGTACTCACTCATGCAAATTGAAGAGTAACAAGACATATTTTTGAGCCATTTCAAGTTATTTCACTCTTTTTCCTGGTGTCAGAGGCAAACAGGAGGCTATTCTGATGGTATTTTTTCCAGTCTCTATTATGGAAAACTAACGCAGAGAGAAGGAACACTCTGTGTTCCCAACATTTCCAGGATCCACATGGCTTTGTAACACGCTACTGGGGAGGGGGGCATGCACAAATACATAGGGTCTCAATGGGTCTCTGCTACCTTTATTACTTGCTACACTTCTGCAGGGAAGGGAGCAGCCTCAGCTGAGCGCTCACTACCAGACAGGCACTGAACCAGAACCCTGTAGTTGTAACATCTCATTTAAACCTCACAACAACCCTATGAGGCAGTATTCTAATCAACCCATTTTACAGATGAGGAAAATCAGGTCCAAGAGGGGACACATCATGCCCCAAGACTCAGTAAGAGAGCCAGACTTGAAGTCAGACAACAGGACTCAGATGACTGTTTTGTTAACACCTAAGTCTTTTTTTGAAATTGTACTTGGAGTAAAATTTAAAACAGAAGGAAATACTTTTTAAAAGGTAGAGAGTATATTGCAGCTTTGTCTTCAAAGTGCTAGATATACCAACAGATGTTATGTGATTAGTAAAATGGCTGCAGCCATGGGCATATATGTTATTTTAGAGCCCCCAGGGGTCACTGGCCTCTTATCTTCAAGTGCTTACAATTTTGAATAATGCCTTGAAGAGCAAGTGGCACTTAACAATGGCTAATTGATTTCTCTCTTTAATGTTTCTCAAAGCTTTATGTTAACTTGGTTATCTCCTCTCTAATGGATAGGCTTAAGGATCTTTGCCCTTGTTGTGAATGGAGACACCGGATTTAGAGAAAAGACAATGGAGACACAAGCTTTTTAAAAGCTTGCCCCAAATTTCATCCCGTGACCTTGGAAAGTAGAACAAAGATCCCAGATCTTAGGCTTCCAAGGTCTTCCCTGACCTCCCCACGTGGGTCAAATCCCCTGGTTATAAGTTCTATGGGTACCATGCATCTCTTCTTTCTAGTACTTATCAGAGTTGCAATTTTATATTTATTTCTATAGTATTGGGTAATTTATTTCTCGTGTCTGGTCTATAAGCTGAGGGCAGAGATGTGTTTGTCTTTGCCCGTCCTTGTATCTTCAAGCCCAGGACAGCAGCTGGCACTGGCACTGAGTAAAGGGATGCTAACTGAATAACTGAATGCAAGATTGGTGTCCCCACCTTCCTTTTAAATCACCAAACATTTAAAATGTGGATACTTTACTGTAAAAATGAAACACACAATCAGACAAGATTGGGGAAATATCTTTTAGAGCACTTCCTGTCTGCTTCATAATCCTTATCTGGAAAGTCTGACTTTCAAGTGGGCCCTGGAAATAGGCTGGGGTCAGATGCTATTGGGTATTGAGCTGTTGAAAGGCTCTCAATGAGCCCAATAGCCTGTCCAGGAGGAAGTAGGGGGGCGGGTGTCATCAGTTGCTTTGAAGGCAATCCCTGGAGACATTTGGCCAGGGAAGAGTTCAAGCAAATGGAATGTGGTCATGGTAAATATGGCAACAGGTGAATCACTCTTCCTGGCTTTCATTAGGGTGTGTCCCTCAAACCGAATTAGAAAAACAGCAAAAGGACTTGGCACCCACTGTCATAAACAGAGTTCAGATCCAGTTGATGCAGGGAGAAGGCTTCCCTTTCAGACCTAAAAGAGGGTGCAATGGCTTCTCCAGGACCAAGCAGCCCAATGGTAGCTCTCACTGCCTTTCCTTCCCCAGCCTCAGGTCAGGCCTGGTCTAAGGCAAGCTTCAGTCTTCAGCTGCAGCCACGTTCTCCTGGTGGCATCATGGGAAGGAAGCCAACGAGGTCCAACCTTCAAATTCACTCCCCCAGAATCTCCTAACCAATTTTTCAGTTCAATTTTTCTGTAAATTACCTCATAACATGCCACGGGTGAAATTCTCATTTTCATTCCCACATAGCTGATGTTTAGAGAGAGACTTAGGCGTTCCTAGAGCCAGATTTGAAGAAACTGACCCAAGTTTCTTCAGCAGAGCATAGCCTGAGAAGAACCGAATTTTTCTCTGGACTACTACTTGTACGAAGACATAACAGGAGCTCTTTTGTGCAAGGTAGCACTCAAGATGAGGATCTGGTAACATGAATCACATGTATTTTTTCATTTAATCCTCACAACGTCCTAGGAGATAGGTACTCTCCCCACTTTACGAATGAGAAAACAGTCACAAAGCTAGTAGGTGATGGACCCAGGATTCAAGACTAATTAACCTGCAAATTAAAGATGAATTTTCAAAAGCAATAGAAGAAGAGATTTCCTTGTGGTAACATCTCAGGGGCAGGAATAACAAAATACCGGGCATTATATCAAGAATTTTATATTTGGTCACATTTTAAAAAAATAGAAAATAAAGTCAAGTGTATCAGATTATACTATCTACAGATAGATTCCAATCTATCCAGGAGGCTGTGTACTGACTGAAGTACCTTCTGGTATCTTTCAGTTATTAATTCTGACTAAATTACCTAACATCTCTAAGCTGTAGTTTCATCTGTATTGTTATAAAGACTAAGACACAGCATACAGAAAGAATAAACTTAACAGAAAGAAACAAAATGGAGAGAAATAATAGTACTGATGCATAACTTCAATAGTCATATTTTGAATATACAAAATTTCCAAACATGTAGCAAGACATTGTAATTGTATGTATACATTGTATATATATACAGTATATAAAAGACATAGACAGTGTAATCCAATAAAAGGCACTTGGCCCTGATTCAGTGGGGAAAAAAAATCCTCCAAATAACCAAAGAATCTTTAAAAAAAACTAATTTATTCACAAAAATGATTTTGGGATCCCAAAACTATAATGAACAATTCCAAATATATATGAACAGAGATGAAAAAAATCTTGAATAAAACCTTAGCAAAATAGAATACAACGAATGCGTAGAACTCAGAAAAAGAAGTATTCACTTGTGCTAGTGGGGAAGGTGGCGAGAGGGGCCAGGGGTAACCCCCAGGCACCATCTTCAGGATGTGAGGACCCTGAGCCCAGGGTAGAAGAGCCACGTCAGGCCAGCAAGTGCTCAAAGGCTTCATGTATCACTGCCTTGCTGCCAGCTGGTGTGTTAGTTTTTTTCGTTTTTTTTTTTTGGTTTGACTATTTGTTTTTCTAAGGAAACCTTTTGGGTTTTCTTCACAATTTTTTTTCTGTTAATATCTCAATTTACTTAAAAATATCCCAATTACCTTAATATATTTAAGTGCATTGTCTTCATTTATACCCTTTATTGTATTTTTATGGGGTTTTCTAATTTACCATCTTTCCCT
>NW_006775688.1:1418055-1438035 GCF_000442215.2 Lipotes vexillifer
CTTTCCCTAATCTCTTTATGATTCTTTAAGAAGTATAACCCTTTTTATTAATATTTTTACTCATTTCTTGTCCTTAATCTTCAATCCCAACTACAATACATGCATATATGTTTTGCTCTTTTAGCTATCTGTTATCTAATGAAACAAATCTTAGGTTTCCTTTATTTTAAATCTTATAGTATTCTTTTCAGCCCCATCCTAACTAGTTTGGCACTCCAATGCCCAATACAGTGCCAGGCCCATGAAAGACATATGTGATCCTTTTGAGCTAATGAAAGAAAACCTATATGAGGAACAGAATGCAGAAAGTTCAAGTTGGTAATGTTTAGAAGTCACTAGAAGCTGAATAAATTCATCTAATCATAAAGTGATTTAAAGGTATAGAGAGTGATTAGGTTCCAGTGTTCAGTAAAGAAACCCCAAAAATCAGGACCAATGAGACAAGTGAAGAGAAAACTATGAAGATGCAATAAGGAGACCTAGCTCAAACCTCGGACTCTGGAACTCTGAGAAAGGAAGGATATTTTCTGCCAAGTTTTCTCTCCGTAGACAAGAATAAATGTTTTGACAGCCCTGCAGGCTCACTGAATCCTCCACCTTGTGAACAACGGCTGGCCTGCCTGGAGGTCAGGACCTGTCAGCTGAGTGCTGTTTATCTGCCCTAAAACCTCAGGGCACCAGTGTTCTTTAAACACAGGCAAGGGTGTTAACTGGAGAAGACTGCAGCTTACCTGCTGAGAGAAATTGAAGGATGGGTTAGGACACACAGAAGGTGTCTGAGATCCTGAAGAAAGCAAGTACATGCAAGGCTGA
This sequence comes from Lipotes vexillifer, assembly GCF_000442215.2. Taxonomy (NCBI): domain Eukaryota; kingdom Metazoa; phylum Chordata; class Mammalia; order Artiodactyla; family Lipotidae; genus Lipotes; species Lipotes vexillifer. Next base: position 1,418,869 of record NW_006775688.1, read on the forward strand.
AGGACATGACCTAGTAGAAATATGTGAGTGAAGCCATCTGGACCTGTGCTTCTGTTTGTTGGGAGATTTTTTGATTATCCTTACTAGTAATCATCGATTCAGATTTTCTACATCTTCATGATTCAGTCTTGGAAGATTGCATGTTTCGAGGAATTTATCCATTCTTCTAGGTTGTCCAATTTGTTGGCATATAATTGTTCATAGTAGTTTCTTATGATCCTTTTTCTGTGGTATCTGCTGTAACTTCTCTTTCCTTTTTGATTTTATTTATTTGAGTCCTCTCTTCTTTTCTTGGTGAGTCTAGCTAAAGGTTTGTTGACTTTGCTTATCTTTCCAAAGAACGAGTTTAGTTTCGTTGATCTTTTCTATTGTTTTTATAGTCTCTATTCCACTTATTTCCATTCTGATCTTTATTATTTCCTTCCTTCTACTATTTTTGGACTCATTTGTTCTTCTTTTTCTAGTTTCTTTGGGTGTAAAGTAAGATTGTTTATTTGGGATTTTTCTTGTTTCTTGAGGTAAGCCTGTATTGCTATGAACTTCCCTCTTAGAACTGCTTTTTCTATATCCCTTCGTTTTTGCTACATTAAAAACATCAGTCTTAGCGATGTTTTTGTGGATCTGACTCCAAAGGCGAGGGAAACAAAAGCAAAAATAAACAAATGGAACTGCATCAAACTTAAAAGCTTCTGCACAGCAAAGGAAACCATCATCAAAATGAAAAGGGAACCTACTGAATGGGAGAAGATATTCGCAAATCATATATCTGATAAGGGGTTAATATTCAAAATATATAAATAACTCATACAACTCAACAGAGCAAAAAACAAATAAACAAATGACCCAATTAAAAGATGGGATCTGGACAGACATTTATCCAAAGAAAACATGCAGATGGCCAACAGGTACATGAAAAGATGTTCATCATCACTAATTATTAGGGAAATGCAAATCAAAACCACAATGAGATATCACCTCACACCTGTTAGAATAGCTATTATCAAAAAAACAAGAAATAACAAATGTTGGAGAGGATGTGAAGAAAAGGGAAACCTCATACACTGTTGGTGGGAATGTGAATTGGTGCAGTCACCATGGAAAACTCAAAAAATTAGTAATAGAACTACCATATGACCCAGCTATTCTGCTTCTGGTTATTTATCCAAAGAGCACAAAACCACTAATTTGAAAAGATATATCCACCCCTATGTCCACTGCAGCATTATTTACAATAGCTAAGGTATAGATACAACCTAAGGGTCCACTGATGGATGAAGAGATAAAGAAGATATGGTATATATACACAATGGCATACTACCCAGCTATAAAAAAGAATGAAATCCTGCCATTTGTGACAACATGGTTGGACCTTGAAGATATTACACTAGGTGAAATAAGTTCGATGGAGAAAGAAAAATACCATGTGATTTCACTCATATGTGGGATCCAAAAAACAAAATAAATAAACAAACAAAATAAAACAAAAACAAGTTTATAGATACAGAGATCAGATCAGTGGTTACCACAGGGGAAGGGGATTGGGAGGTGAGCTAAATGGGTGAAGGGGGTCGACTGTATGGTGATGGATGGTGGTGGTGGTGGTGATCACTGTGTAGTGTGTACACATGTTGAACTATAATGCTGTGCACCTGGGTGAATATGCACCCAGAGGCCACTGGCACTCAGGTAATCAAAATAGTAAGTACTTAAGCTTTTTATATTCTTGACCTTTATCTCCTTGAGAGAATTTTAAAAGTACAGTGCCTGAGTCAAAGAGGGAGACAGCTTATTCAGTGAATGAATGGGTGGACAAGTAAATACATGAACAAATAAATTAATGGCATGGGAAATGGCGAGCGGCAGAAATCTCTCTATAGAACAAGAGACTTAGGATCTGGCCCCAGCCAGCCTCGTATGGAATTTCAAGCAAATACATTTATATCCCAGATTTGTTTTCTGTAGGATTAACAGAGGTGTTATGAAGATAAATATAAAATGAAGTTTCATGAGACAGCATTACATAAAGCTAAGAAATTATAAATTGTCATATTTCTTACTGTAAACTACATCACACAAAAGTGAATACAACATACGTGTAAAAGAACCTAAGTGCCCCTCTCCACCTTGCTTAAGAAATATTAAGAAGCATTATCAATACCTTTGAAGTCCCCTGTGTGTCTTTCCTAGTCACTCCTTCTCCATCTCAGCCAGTAATCTCTAGTCTGAATTTTTGGTTATTAATTCCTTTGCTTTTCTTTACATGTTCACCACAAATGTATGTAACCCTAAGCAATGAATACTTTATTTTGGACTGTTTTTGAACTTTATATAAATAAATTCATAGTATGTGTGTTTTCTGTGGCCTTACCTTTGACTTTAAAATTCACATATGTTGATGTTTATTTCTATAGTTTATTCATTGTTAATGCTGTAATTCAGTCATCTATTGACTGCCAATGTACATTTAGGGTGTTTCCAGGTTTTGCTATTAGAACCATGTTGCTATGACCTTTTTGTATGTATTCTCTGATATGCATGGCCAATAGTGTATTTAGGAGTAGAATTCCTGGGTCAGAGGTCTGAGAATATTCACTTTTACAAGGAAATGTCATACTATTTTCTAAGTAGTTGCAGAGATCCATACTCCCAGCAGTAGTATATGTGAGTTCCTGTTGTATTTCCAGCAATACTTGGTGCTGTCAGGCTTTAAAATTTTGGCCCACCTGGCTGGTAAGAAATGATATTTAATTGTGGCATTTATCTGCATTTCCTTTATTACTGATCAGGTGGTACAGAGTTTCATATATTCATGGTCATTCGTGCTTCCTTTTTTGTGAATATCTGTTTATGTTTTTTGCCCCCGTTTCTATTGAGTTCTTTAATTTTTCTTATTTATTCATAGGCGTTCTTTGTTTATTCTCAATACTATTCCTCTGTCAGGTGCAAAAATAATTTCCCAGTATTTTTTTTAGTGTTTTTTGACTAAAAAAAAATCCGCCCCCCTGCCCCCCACCAATTAGTTCTTTTGCTTTAGGAATGACTTAGGTATTCTTCGTTCTCTGGTATTTCAAATAAATCTTATAATCACAGCTCCTCAAGGTTCATGAAAATTCCTCTTGGGATTTTGATTAGAATTGCATTAAATCTATAGATCAGCTTGGAGAGAATTAATATCTTTCATGAGTTTCCTATCCATGAACATCTCTTTCTCCACATTGTCTTCTTTATGATTTTAATAAAGTTTTAGAATTTCTTTACAAAACTGTTACCTATTTTTGTTAGATTTGTTCCTCTGTATCTTACATTTTTGGTAGCTGTTATAAATAATATCTTTTCTTAAATGGACTTTCTGTTACTTGGTGGTAAATAGAAATCTAGACTTTTGTATATGGATTTTGCTAAATTTTTCTATAAATTCTCATAATTTACCTGCAAATTCTATTGGGTTTTCTATGCAGTCATATCATATGGGAATGTTGGTGTTTTATTTCTTCCTTTTTAATCCTTAACCTTTTATTTGTTCTTTTACTTCTACTGCTGAGTCCAGAATCTCTAGAACAAAGCTAAATAAAAGTGATGACAGTGGCACCCTTGTCTTGTTTCTAATTTTAAAGGAAATGCTTTAGCATTTCACTATCAAATATCATGTTTGTTACAGTCTGCTTTGGTGTTTGGTTCTTCTTGTTGCTTAATTTTGGTTTGTGGGTAGCATTCACTGGGTTGAGAAAGTTTTCTTGCTTTCCTAGATGGTGAAATATTGCACAATTTTTTGCATCTATTGAAACGAACACATGGTTTTTCTCCATTAATATGTTATTGTGATAAAATACATTTATAGATTTATCTAATGTTGAACTAATTTTCCACTCTTGGTATAAACCCAACTTAGGATAAAATATCTCTTTAACATTGCTGGATTCAGTTTGCTAGTACTTTGCCTAGAATTTTTACATCTTTGAAAACATGGGTAAGATTTGCCAGTATTTTCCTTCCTTGTATTGCCCTTCTAAGATTTTAGTATTCAGTTATGTTAACCTCATAAAACAAGTTGGAAAGTACTTGCTGTTTTTCTAATAGCTCAAAGAGTATACAGAATGTTGGAATTATCTGTTCATTAAATAGGTGGTAGAACTAATCTAGAAAATCTTCTAGGCCTAATGGTTTCTTTGTGGAAAGATTTTTTAACTACTGACTAAATTTCTTTAATGGTTCTAGGAACATACAGGATTTCTCTTTCTTCATGAATCAGATTGTTGTATTTTTTTCCCTAAGATTTTTTAATATTTTACCTAATTTCTCAAATTTATTAGTATAAACATTTATAGTATTTTTATGTTCTTAACATTAGTTTTATCATTATTTATATATTCTCTTTTTCATTTCTTATAGCGTTTGCATGATCAGTCTTACCAGATTTTATTGATTTTTAGAATATTTTAGGAGAATTAAATATTGGATTTATTTATTCTTTTTACTTCAGTTTTTATTTTGTTAATTTCTATCTTATTTGTATTACTTTGTTCCTTCATCTCTTGTTGGGTTTATTCTAGTTTTTTTCCCTAGTGACTTAATTTCGCCGCTTAGCTTACTTAGTAGTATGCAACCTTCAATGTCTTCTAAATTTCCATTATTATTTCTTTCTTGGCCCTTGAGTTATTTATAATTGTGATTTTTATTTTCAAAATATATGCCAATTTTTGAGTTATCTTTTTGTTGTTGATATCTGTCTAGTTGTGCTATAATCTGAGAATGCAGTCTGTATGATACCATTCTGTTAAATGTTTTGAGGCTTGCTTTATATACTATATGGGTTTAATTTTTGTAACTATTCCATGTGTGCCTGAGGAAGAATATGTGTTCTGCAGCTACAGTAGTTCTTTTGTTTTTTTAATTTTTCCTCTCCTAACTTATTTTAGATTGAGATATTTTCCTCTCATTTCATTAATTTCTCCTCCAATAGTTATTAGCTGTCATTGGATTATATGTATATAACTTAACAAATTTTTAACTTAGCAAATATTTTTACTCTCTGCAAACCAATACAAGGACCTTAGATCACGTCACATCCCAAACTAAATGTTATTGTTATACTATATTTTAGTTCTATTTTGATTTTCTAATTCTTTAGACATTGTTACCATTTTACAAGGCCAATAATTTTTTAAGACTCACCCACATGTTTAACGTTTTCCTTGCTCACCACTGCTTTCTGCATCTTAAATCTTCTTTCTGGTATCATTTTCCTTCTCCTTGAAGTACAGGCACTTAGATGCTTCTTTAGTAGGTATCTGTTTGTAGAAAATTCTCTCAGTTTTTGTTTGTCTGAAAATGTCTCCATTGACTCTCCTTGTTGAAAGGAAGTTTTTCCAGTTAAAGAATTTTAGGAGGGCAGTTTTATTTCAGCCCTTTAAAGATATTCTGGCTTTGATTTCACTCTTGAAAACTCAGCCGTAGGATGTTGTTCTTTTTCAGTGATCTATCCTTTCTCTCTGCTGTTCTTATGGTCTCATAATTCTAAAAAAATATATTTTGCAGTTTAACTATGATGTATCAAGTGAATTTCTTTTTACTTACCCTGCTTGGGATTCATTGGAATCTATATCTGAAGGTTGGTATCATTTACAGATTCTTGAAAATTCTCAGCCATATTCTGTCCCAATACTGCCTCCCACCTATTCTCTTTCAAATCTATTCATGGAATTCCAACAAGCATATGTTAAGTCTTCTCATCCCTTCCACCACATGTCTAAACCTCTCCTTCGTATTTTCCATCTCTTTGACTTTCTATACTGAATTAAGGATAAATCTTCAACTCTATATTCCAGTTTATTAATCTGCTCTTACACTGTCTGCATTTCTAACTTAAAGCATCATATTTTTTTCATTTCTAGAAATGACTCACACATCCCTATTTCAGAGTTTCATATATACAGAGAATCACATTTTTCCAAAGCACTTTTATTACAGGCCAATTCAATTCACATTATTTTTAAAACTATTATTGAACTTAGCATATGAGTCTCTTTGTTATTAGGAAAGTCGGCTGGAATCACACAGAAATATTCTGTCTCATTTATAAAACCCCATGAAATGCCCGGCTCCAGAGCCTTCTTACCCCTGAATCTCAGTCTTTACAGTCTTTTTAGGTCAAGTCAGAAGTCTAAACCCTTAGTTATAGTCGGGAATATTCCACAGGCCTGCAGTTTTGGGCTTTATGCTTCTCGGGTACAAAAATCTCATTTCTTTATAAGGGTGTTTCAACTGGAGATTTTGAATGACAAAGTTTAAACTCTCTAGCTATGCTACCCATATGCTCCTTTTTTCTCCTCCTCACTCCATTTTGAAGACTACGACTTTCCCATTTTGCGGCTGCAGGAAGCACACACTCCTCCACCAGGATTTTGGGATGGAAGCCCAGTGCTCACTGCGTGCCAGTCCCAAGCTCCACAGGTGGTGCTCCTACCACCAAGTGTTTGAGACCCTGAGCCCGACAGCGAACATCGTCCGCTGGGCCTGGAGTGGACAGCTGTCAGGTAACTGCCCTGCAGGCTGCAAGAAGAAACCTGGGCTGGACTCCAGGCCTGCAAATAAACTCGTGGCTATCTGCATTCCCTTTCATGACTCAGCCGTTCTTCATGAAAGGATTCACTGTGTGTGAGGAGCAGGAGGCTAGACGATCTGAAAGAAGGAACAGCAGAGGAAAGCTGAGGAGATGATTAAGTCACTGAAATCAAGGTGCAAAGGAAGCTGTTAGAGGCTGCTACTGCTCTGTAGCAACAGGAAGAGAATGCTCCACTTAAAAAATAATCATCACGTGGGAAGGTTAATCTTTGTGTACACAATGCAAACACCACATTAACAAAACAGCACTAAAGCACCTTACTAGGATCTCAGAGAAAAGCAGTAATATAGAACAGCCTGAGTAAATGCTGAGTTTGTAACTTGAAGTCCTATTCTAGTTTGGAATAGTAGAAAAAGGACTTGGGTCTGAATTCTTGTTCCACACTTTCTATTTTGGGGCCCATTGGCAAACATTTTACCATATCTAAGCTTCAGTTCTCTTATTTGAACAATGGGCGTAATTATAACTACGTCTCTATGAAAATCAGAGATGATACATATAAAGAAATGATACAGAAATTACTAGTTACCTCCTGGTATCCATTTTCCCCTTCTTTCCTGGTAATAAGAACTATGATTTTATCTGGGCACATCCCCACTCAGAGAAAAGGATACACTCCTTTAAGTAACACACCTATGAATGTATAAGATTGGGATATATATATATATATATATATATATATATATATATATGATAATATACAATGATATATAAGAAATGTTGCACGTGATTCCCATGAAGTGCTCTTAAAGCAAGGGGATTGGGTAGCATTTGTTCCTTCTTACTTCCTGGAAGTTAGATGAGATGGCCAGTAACCATTTAGGACTAGGAAGACAAAGGATATATTTGTCTCTGAGTTAAATCAAAGTAGAGATTCAGAGTAAAGAGTTGGAAGAACACCGGGCTACTAATGATACTATGGAATCACCATACTGGCCTTGGACTCTTTATCTCCAAATTCCTTTATGGGGAAAAAGAATTTTCTCATGTGTTTAAGTCAATATTATTTTGAGTTTCTGTTTTAAATCACATTCAACCAAACAATTCTGATGCAAAAAATTAGGCTTCCTATCGACCAACATTAAAATTTCACAGTTTTTTGACCCAGAATCCCACTTTTAAAAATATATCTTATAAATGTACTGAGATATGTACATAAAAGATATAATCAAAAATATGTATTGCATCATTGTGATATCAAAAGACTGGAAACAAACTAAATGTTCAATAGTAGGAGACTGGTTAAGCAAACGACTTGTACTCAAGTGGTATATTTTTATGCAGCTGTTAGCTTGAGAAATCTGTATGGAATAATCTTCAAGTGGAGTAAATTCCCATTTGGGGGAAAAAAAAGATTATGTACTTTGTTTTCCAAAGATAGCTGAAACAATATCTCCCATCTCGTGATGTGACCTTGATACTCTTCCCATCAAGATATGGGGGCTGGTCTCCTTCTCTTGAATCTGGGTAGCAGAAATGACACTGCGTGACCTCCAGGGCTAAGTCAGAAAGGTGAGGCAGCTTTCTCCTTGTTGACCAGAAGGCTCAAGCCCAGAGCCCAAAGTCACCACGTAGAGGCTGCCATGCTGTGAGGAAACCACAGCACGTGGAGGGGCCATAAGTAGGTGCTCTGCTCAGCAGTCTCAGTCTTCAACGCCACCCAATCCAGGGACCAGACATGGGAGTGAATGAGCCTTCGATGATTCCAGCCTTCAAGTCTTTTGAACTGAGGATCCAGATATCACAGAGCAGAGGAAAGTCATCCCTGCTGTGCCCTTTCTGAATCTCTGAGTCACAGAGTTGGCGAGCATAGGAAAATGGTTGTCTTTTTCGGTCATGAAGCTTGGGGTTGCACAGTAATAGCATGTTTTTTGTGTGTGTATAAAAATTTTCAAGAAGAGTTTACAATAAAGCCTTTAACCTTGATTGTTTCTGGAGAGTGAGACAGGGGATCTAGAGTGGGGAAAAGACTTAGCTTTCACTGTGTGCTATTTCATACCATTTCAATTTTTCTTTTATTATGTGCATGTATTATTGCACCTTTCAAGTATGTATAAAAAAGGACATTTATTAGGAAGATGTGACCAGAGTCAAGCAAGCCTGCCAGCTCCCACTAGCGACATGACTCTAAAAGCCCAAATCCCCATTGAGCGCATGTGCTAAGAAGTCCAAAGAAGATGAAGATAATATTACAGGTATTCCAGTTTTTAAAATTAGGCAACATGTTACCAACTTCATCAAGTATAGTATCTCACTATGATAAATCTCTATCACTTTCTTTTCCACAATGAATTATTAATTTAAAAAAATTACCACCATCTAGCCTAGGGCCTAGGATCTAAAACGGCATTATTGCAATCATAGATTAAGGTGCACATTGAACACAACTTTCACTTTACATCTTCCAAACAGCAAGCTGGTCACGGGCTTAAGTCCCTGTCCCGTGTAACCAAGGGAGGCATTGGGCAGTCAGGTGAGAACCTAAAATGTGAAAGGTAGAAAGTCCATCTTCCCCAATCACTGCAGGAAAGCATGTGTCCTTAGAATTCATACAAGTGTTCTGAAATCTGGTAATGACAGGAAAAGAAACAGAAACACCCTTACCCATCCTCTTCGCCAGACTGTAAAGTTAATGGAGAAAAGGGGATGTAACAATTAACGCAGAGGACTTATTCCAAACAATACTAGGAAATAGGAATAAAAACCATAAACCAAAACAACTAAAGTAGTTAACCATGTTCTACAACAACTTCCTTAAGCATTTTAAAGTATCCTCCCATTTCCTTAAATTTACAAAACTCTTTTAGGAGGAGTTGTAGCAAGAGACAACCAGTTCTCTATAAAAATTACTCAGCAGGGCTTCCCTGGTGGCACAGTGGTTGAGAGTCCGTCTGCTAATGCAGGGGACACGGGTTCGTTCCCCCGTCCAGGAGGATCCCACATGCCGTGGAGCGGCTGGGCCTGTGAGCCATGGCCGCTGAGCCTGCGCTCCGCAACGGGAGAGGCCACAACAGTGAGAGGCCCGCGTGACGCAAAAAAAAAAAAAAAAATTACTCAGCAACTAAACAGCATACATGATACAGAATTTTCTAATTCCATAATTCCTAAATAGGAATAATGGATGACTTACAAACATCCTGAGGGACAGACTGGCCCTTTCTGGACATTTAGAGAACATTAGTTCTGGGAATTTCTGTAGAAAAATCATTTTACTTTGCTCTATTACAAAACAATCTCAGTACAGAGCAACAGGAAGCCATGCATCCGGGAAGGGGATGGGGGGTGGGAGTCACTCACTGAGGTTGGGATCAGTGGTTAATCCAGGGATCGACTCTGAATATCATTAAAAGACTTCCTCATATAATGAGGTTCATGAAAATAATTGGGAATAATTAATATTTTCCACCCAAAGGAAGTTTTTTTTTTCTACTAAGAAGAAGGTAATTCCCTCACTGAGGGCAGGAGGCACCTAAAAACAGAGGGCCCGATGCAAGCTGCTGCAAAGTGCTAGCTTGTGCTCAGCGCCCCCTTTGCCTGTAACCAGGGCAGATCTATAGCGAAACACGAAGGAGCGCAAAGTGGGGGCTCCACCAAGATTTTCTGAATGAGTGCATGAATGAATGAATATCAAGGAAGCCCCAAACTTTTTCAGGCTTCCCGGAAGACACAAACTCATCAATAAGCATCAAGTCCCCCAACTACCTGACTTGATCCTTCACCTTCTTGCAAGGACCTCTAGCTCCTGTAGAGCTCCCCCGACCCCCATCACCCCACGTGAGCTGGTCGTCTTAATCTCTCCCAGCTGCTTAGTCACTCCCCACCCATAGTATTTCTTTGTTGATTGCCAAATGACCAGGAGTGTCATACTCAGAATTTCCACCCACCTGCCCTTCCTGCCTGGAATTAGTTTGATGGGATAATTTTTCTCTTAGAGGCTTTCTCAGCATCCTGCACAGCCCACCCACACTCTGCCTTGCCACCTCCACCCCACCCAGCTGGTGCGTGCCATGCAGATCTGGTCCCCTTGTGCTGATATTAACTTGAATTACTTCCCAGGAGACTCCTGTATGAATCACCAGGAGAGCGTTTGCGCTCCCCACCAAATTCCTATGCTGACGTCCTAGCCTCCAATGTGATGGTATAAAAATGCTAAGTGATATGAAAAATGTATGTTGTAGTTTAACTTGCAGCTTTCCTTTCTCTTAGAATACATAAAATCATGGTGTATCTTGGATTTGATAAAATACCGTATTTTAAATTAACAGCAACTAAAGCAATTTTTAATATATTTCATACTTGCAACCAGTCACGTGGCTCCTATTTCAAACTGCTTATAGGTCTTTCCTTCCTAATCTGTTGTCACTCTCGAAGAAGAGTAAGAACAGAAGCTCGTTTACTTGGGACTGTGGCTCTTCTGAGAAACAAGACCACAGCTCCATTTGGTGTGGAGTTCTGGGAGACAACGTCCCCAGAGCCACACACTCCCTGGGTCCTCAAACAAATATCTTGAAGACAGCCCCACCCGGCTAGTCTTCTCTCATCTTTCCTTTACCGAAGTTAGCTCGTCTTTCCCCCCAAAATCTCTGAGACCTACTAAAGTAGAATATATACCCAGATCCACTTTATCTAACAAATACTACGTACCTGCTCTTCAGGTCCCAAGGTCCACAATGAAGACACACTGGGGAACACAGAATGTTTCCTGCTAACGAGGAACTTAAAATCTACTGAGACAAATTACTAATCTCAAAAGGAAGAAATTACTCTACAATGGAGAAACTGGAAACACATTAACCTGTGTTAACATGTTGATCAAAATTAACATCACCAGAAAGGTGCAAACAGACATCAGCCTCCAGATGGATCCCAAAGATATCTGACTTAGTATTCCAGCCCAAATGCCTAAACAGAAGCTAATCATGAGGAAACAGCAGAGAAACCAAACTGAGGGACATCTTATAAATGACTGGCCTGTAAAGTTTTTTAAAGGTCAGTGGTTCAGTGGTGTGAAAGATAAAGAAAGGCTGAAATTAAATATTTATTCAGATTAAAGGAGATGAAAGGGATGGAATGACTTAATGCAATAAATGATCCTGGGCTGGAGCCTGTTCTTAAAAGGAAAAGAAGAAGGAAGAAAGAAAATTCTGTAAAGGCATTATTAGAACAATTCAGGAAGTGGAAATGTAGATTGTAAATTCAAGTAGTATTGTATCAGTGTTAAATTTCCTGAATTTGATAACTGAACTGCTGCAGATACGTAAGAAAATATTCTTGTTCCTAGGAAAAATACAGAGTCATGAGGTATGCAAACTATCTTAAAACAGCTCAAAAAATAATAATACATATATACACACACATAGAAAAAGAGAATGATAATGCAAATATGACAAAACGTTGGTATACAAAAATTCTTTGTATTATTCTTGCAACTTTTCTGTTGCTTTACATTACTTAATGCTTCAAATTACTTCAAAATAAAAAAGTAAAAACCAGATAATCCCCATGAAAGTCTTTTGTATATACTTGTAAGGTTGTAGCACAATTAAAAAGAACTCCATTCTTAGTTGCCACATGATCCAGCAATCCCACTCCTGGGCATATATCCAGACAAAACTCTGTTTCAAAAAGACACATGCACCCCTATGTTCATAGCAGCACTGTTCACAATAGCCAAGACGTGGAAACAACCTAAATGTCCATCGACGGATGAATGGATAAAGAAGATGCGGCACAAATATACCACGGAATACTACTCGACAATAAAAATGAATAAAATAATGCCATTTGCAGAAACGTGGATGGACCTAGAGATTCTCATACTAAGCGAAGTAAGTCAGAAAGAGAAAGACAAATACCGTATGCTATCACTTATATGTGGAATCAAAACATGACACAAATGAACTTATCTACGAAACAGACTCACAGACATAGAGAACAGACTTGTGGTTGCCAAAGGGGGAGGGGATGGATTGGGAGTTTGGGATTAGCAGATGCAAACTATTATATATAGTATGGATCAACAACAAGGTCCTACTATACAGCATAGGGAACTATATTCAATATCCTGTGATAAACCATAATGGAAAAGAATATGAAAAAGAATGTATAATATGTGTATAACTGAATCACTTTGCTGTACAGCAGAAGTTAGCACAACACTGTAAATCAATCATACTTGAATAAATTAAATTTTAAAGAAAGAGAACTCTATTCTTAAACTAAAAAGAGAAAATCCAATGAGAGGTATAGACAAGTAAACTTGCAAACCTTGGGGTTAAGAGTTCTAACACATTAATCTCTAGATCTTGAGAAATGAACCTGAATGAAGTCAAGATCAGAGAGGGAGTTGTCAGAATTAAACATAACTAATTAAGTGTGAATTAAGAGCAGAAAAAAAATTCTCCTCTGTTTCAACATTCCTAGGATTACATTTTATTAAGAGATTGGCATTTTCATAATCAACATAATTCCCTCAAATCCTTTTTGGAAACAGGTGAAGTATAAGTAAATTAACAGATGTGTGATTCTTATCTTGGTCTCTTTCTCAGCCACATGCATTGCATTAGCCAATTATTCCAGAAACCTCTAAATGAACTGAAAATGGCAGTTCTTCAGTCAACTTGTCTTACACTCTGCCCTCCATATGAATCCCCCTTCCTTTCTCTAAACATCGAAACATCAGTTTTTGTGTTTCTTTCAGACTTTACATGGAGATTTATGAGTAGATCATCTTGGGGATTATATTTGTATGGTTGACAGAAGATGACACAACATTTTTCCAATCTCTGAGCATCCAGAACACTGGTGGTGACATCCCATGAAGTCAACAGTGACAAAGGTAAAAAACAAAAAAGATGTTGGCTTAAATTTAAAATTTGTGTTTATTTTGGTAATTTAAAATATGACTTCTCTCCCTACTTTTTGGACATAATTTATATCCATTCCACTCTTGCTCATGTTCTCTAGTTCATAAGAATAGTGCTTATGTAAGGATAGAAAGGAAAATGACAGGGCAACTAAAAATCTGAGGCTAGAGTTGCCAAACGCCCTGCTTTTGACCAACTCCTGGAGGAAAGAACTTCAAGATTCCTTTGGAGCTGGGCCAGTCTTTGCTCCAAAAGTACTGGCCACCTGTCACAGAGGCACCAACAGAACTCCTGGCCAGATTTGGGGCAACTGAAACAAATGATCATCAACTTCGAGGAGATGAATCACAGCCACCAAGCAGGGAGCCAGTGGTGCCTTACAGCCAGGGGAAGCAAAGACAACAGACCAGTGGGGAAGGAAGGTCTGGCTTTAATTCTCAGTGGCACCATATGACAGCTCAGTGAAGGGCTGTGAGTTGGGAGAAGGTCATTGCTTGACATATAATCACCAGTGGCGGCAACCTACCGTGGAAGCTAGTGGAGATCCAAGAGATATTGCAGCCTTTTCAAGAAACAATTCAAACCATGGTCAGAACGATACCACCTATATTTCACCTCCCTCCTTAGTGCACGTTCTGACCTAGAGCTGAACACAGAGACACTTGTAAACACTTCTAAGTGAATGCTAGCTACACAAGTGTTGGCCACATGGTTTGTTTTGAGAGCCTATTTAACTGAAAGCTGGAATCTGGGCCAGTAAGGCTTTCATTTTAGCACCCTTTCTCCAACATAGCTCCCCTGATGGCTTAACTGGGAAAGAGAAAGTATCCAGAAAGAGACAGCAAACTGGAGACCATTCTGCTATTCACAAGCTCCTGTCTCTTTCCAACCTCCAGTGACCTTCAAAGCTGTCTGCTGCACAGAAACCCAGGCAGACTCCATCTCTACTATCAGCTCTTATTTAAGGTGCCAGCCAGTACGTGCAAAACCAACTTCCTCATTCCAGTTGGCTGACATGATATTTGACACATGGTCAGAGACCACTCTTAGTAATCCAAGGCATCACAATCTTACACCTCCCCTTAGCTCTCAATGTAATTATATAGTTAGTCTTTATGCAGTTCTCTGAGCTGTCTGTCTTGTCTCACTTTTAGAATGTGTAAACCCTATGTGTAAAATCCATATGTGAGACACAAGTGGGCAGCAGTCTGATCTATTGGTCAATATGCTCCCAGATTGTTACATAAACCAATAATGAAGTGACCTGACCACTATAGTTTGGCAGGAAATGCAAATTGTACAAATTCCCTGCACTTACCCAGGCTCTTATTATAAAATACTTTATTATAATTCAGAATACTGTTATCTCCAAGAAGGATGTAAGAGAAGGAAAAGGGCAGAGAAAGAATGATATTTCTTTGTCCTTCCTTATGCCTTCTGAAAACACATTTCTCAGAACCCTCTTCCCCAAAAAGAAGAAAGAGAAATAGAATAACAAAGAAAAGAAAGAGAGCAGAGATTCCCCCAAATCACTCCTGAATCCCATCACATCCACAGCTTACAACATTTCTGCTGCCTCCTTCTTTAGGATGGTGAGTACAAATGATTTTTAATCCACTATCCTTACAAGCATTTTTGTGCAGATGTCTTTATAAGTGATTAGAACCATTGAAAAATGTTATCTGCTAATACAAACAAAGAAAAGATACTATTTCATTAGAGATTTTGATAGTCACGAAATCTAAATGAAACTGTGTATGTGGTATCCTACAGCATCTAGGGTTATCAGAGGAGAAAAATGAAAACACCATAGTGGATTACATTGCAAAATTCTTTTTCTTAAGAGAGAGAAAAAAAGATTGAATCTAATTTGCATAATGAGGGTGGATTACTCTTTGAAACAATGAATCACTGTTTTATTGAACTTAGTGTCATGACAGAAAAACTGTATGTTTTCAGTGTGGCTGTGGGATTCTAATAAACGTGAAATTCATCCTCACTGTGTACTTTAAAATGCACTCCATTTCCATCATCACATAAGCAAAATAAGAGATGGGATCCTACAGAAGAGAATTCCAGTTCCCCTGCTTCTGGGAAAAGAAGCATAAGGTCTCAGTTTGGGTCCCGACTCTGTAACCAGATAAGCCCCTGAGGAACTGGGAGGAAACCATTAGTTATCTTCGGGGGCCTCAGTTTTATCATAAAATGTAAATAAATGAAGTCGATATTGATGAGAGAATCTATTAAAATAACTTATTTATCCTTTCCTGAATATTTATTGAGCCCCTTCCTACTAGGCACTTCAGTGCCAGAATCCGAGGATACGATTAGAAGACAGGCCCTGTTAGCAAAGAGGTAATTTAAAAACCTTTACAAGAAAGCTACGGAAGACGCATGAAACCACACCAAAGAGGTCTTGCCCAGATCACAGCCCCCAGGAGACCCTACTGGAAGAGGGTAAGGTCTGTTACAAACTTTGAAAAACAGGCAAGTAAGAGTAGAGAGGCAATCTGGATCTAGCAAAGAGCATTAACAAGGACCCAGAAATCAGAGAGAGTTGTGGTACCCTGGAAGGCAGCTCAACATGATTACAGCATGGGGCATAAAGGAGGAGGGAGGACAAATAGGGCTGGAGAACTAGCAGAAGCCCTTTATCTTGAAGGGCCTTGTGTCCCATTTCAAGATGTATAGACTTTACCTTCAAAGGCCATTGGAAGTTTAGAAGTAGCAAAGCCTGATTTTATTTAAAGAAAGATGGTTACTGTGTGGGTCATGGATTATTGGGGGTTGAGACTGAGGGCAGAGCAATCCATTAGGAGATGGGAGAGTACAGTGACCTGAACTAAGGACATGGCAGAGAGGATAGGGAAAAGCGAAAAAACTCTGGAGGATTAAGAAGGAAGATTTGACAGAATTTAAATAATAACTTGATATGAATGGTAGCAGAGAGGTCCATGTTTCTGTTTTGAGGGAATGGTGCGTGGTGGTAGGAACATGGGAGATGTAGCTGGCTGAGAAAAGGAAAGAGAAGGTAATGAGTTCAGTGTGAGATTTACAAATTAGAGGAATCTCTGGACCATCCACATGAAGATGTCTAGGAGGCCACTAGGTGTGGAGCTCTGGAGAAAAAATCAGGGGTAGAATTAAGAGTTGGGAGTCATCAGCACACATATGGTAACTGAAGCTACAGGAATGGACAAGACCATTTAGGGTGAGGTTGTCCAACGAGAAGAAGGTCCAATCTAGATTCCCTGGGAAACACCACTTTTAAGGAATATGAAGTGAGAAAGAAGTAAGCCAAAGAGAAGACAACACGGTAAGAAGAAAATTACCTCAGCATATTGACTGAAGTTAATATGTTGTCAAGGAATTATAATGAGTTAGAATTAAGAGGAATTCTTAAGAGAGAGGAATTATGGATCCAAGTGAAGACACTGTTATAAAAAAGGAAAGTGTGGTCCACATGATGGAATGCAGCAGAAAGATCACTGCATAGAAGTTGTCAAAGTGCCACTGGATTTAATGACTGGAATTGCTGGTGACCTTGGCGAGGAAACTTTCAATGGAGAGGAGGTTAGGGAAACCAGATTACAGAAACCAGAGAAGGAATGAATGCAGGTGAGAATGCAAAAGTGGCAAATGTAGACCATTCTCTCAAACAGCTTGACTCTAAGTCCTTGAGAGCTAACACTATTGTATCCCCAAGTCTAAAACATAACAAGTGAGAAATAAACATCCACTGAATTAATGCTAAATTAAGGGGAAGAAGATGAGATAAAGGCTACTGAGACGATAAAGTCAAGGAAAAGGATGGGATCCAGAGTAGAAACTGAGAAGTTTACTTTAGGCAAGATGAAATCTCTCTTCCATCCAGATAGGATTAAAGGAGGCAACGAAATTGAAACCATGGTCATCAAATGGCTTCCATTTTCTTGCTGAATTCAGAAGCAAGGTGATATGCTGAAAATGTCAGTGGAGATGATGGAGTAAGTAGACTTACAAGAGTGGAGAACAGAACAAGAACAACTAACTGGGAAACAGAAGGATCACTGGGCCCACTTGAGGGTAGAGAGCGCAACTCGTGTGGCAAAATTAGCATGAGTGTGTGTTAGGGAAATGAGGAGGGGAATGAACGAGACCCCAAAGTAGAGACTGCAGGAAGACTGATCTGGGATTGTTTTTTTTCTAGGTGAGTAAAACAAAAAAGACAAGGGAATCTAAGGTATCTGCAACTGGGCCAGCCTAGAAGGAATTGAAGAACAAAAGGGACTTTGGTAGCAAGTAGGATCAATGAGGTCTTACAGAGGACAAAGATAAGATTGTAGAGGGCATGGCAGAGTGAGAGTTGAAGACTCCTTATAGCAGGACATCCTATGTAAATGCAAGGTAAATACACATCTAATCCTGGCGCTTTTCTGGATGGCCGTTAACATGGAGCCATAACCGAACTCTCCAACTCTGTCTCAGTGCCCCTCCAGGCTCTCAGAACACTGCCTTGTTTCTGAACCCCCTGGGCTTCTTTTGTGATGCTGGACTTCTAAAGAGTAGAGAGAGGCAGTATTCTGCTCACTTTCAGAACAGAATTCCTGCCATTAGAGAGATTATTGACATCTTTGGTGAATGAAGAGATAAAAGTATACCTCAATGTATTTGCATATCTTCTAATTTGGTGAAATGCATACTACTTTGCTCATTTTCCCTGCACAGGTACATGTGTAACATTCTTAGTTCTGAAATCCACAGAGCAAGTCCCCGCCCCTGGGCCGTGAAGTCATTATATTGAAAGTTAGAAAACAAGCTGCAGAAGAAGCCATGTGGCCGATGTGAGGAAGTGAGGCTTCGGTGGCAGATGACAAGTCACACTGTTTTCAGGGCACCTTCTGAGTGTGTAGAGGATTTGGTGAATTAATTAAAAGGCTATTTATGTGAAACTATGAAAATATCCTGAGTCCCAGATGCAGACATCATAGATGTATGTGAAAGGCAAACAGAAATTCTAACTTATTATAATTTCTTGACAACATATCAACTTCAGTGAATATGCTGAAGATCTTAAAATGTCAAAGGTGATGCTATGAAAATGAATTCTTACTCCAAACCTCATACTGTCATGGGTGGCTTTATTTATAGGCACATGGTGCTTTCTGAGGTCATATACAGTTAATAAAATGTGACAAGATGGGTTTTTTATGGACTAAATAACCCTTAGTTACTACATTTATCTCAGAGTCAAGATGATTTTAAAATTTCCACTGTGATTATAAATTATCAGTCACTAAAATTTTTATCATTCCCTGAATTACACCAAAGATCCAGGAGGGAATTATATAGTAAACCTGGAGTAGGGTGAGTCGTCCTGCAAATTGCCATGCTGTGTGGCAAAGCAGCCAGACAGAATGTTTTCAAAGCATTTTACTGCAGGACATGAAGGTGGGTGTTGAAATACTATTTATAACTCCAAGTTTGGGGATTTTTTTTTTCAGTAGTGAGATTTCAGTGTTAAATAGGGATAAATTTCATTAATTCAGAAAGCCCTAACATGAAAATTTAATTGAAAGAACAGCTGGTTTGTGAGACAATCAAAAGTAAACACAAGGTTTGAAAGGGACAATTTGTACCACTCAAGTGGTAGAGGGGTGGAGAAGGGCAGCAGTTGGGTTTGAAATCTCAGGGCTTCAG
>NW_006775688.1:1438259-1443806 GCF_000442215.2 Lipotes vexillifer
CAGCAGGATTGAATCAAGGTTTTGTGGGGTTTGGAGCTTATATAACTTGGGGGAACCCACTTTAAGAAAAGGAATGCAAGATTCCAAATGTAAAATTAAGTATGAAAGTGAATATTTACTTAGAATGAGAAAATTACTGTATAAATAATTATAACACATTAGTAAACTTGTTTTATAATCAAGTCATTATAAGAAATTTTCAAAGGCTAAGAAATGCCACAAACATCCAAAATCCAGAAAAAAACATTTTATTAAATACCTGACATAGTTCTATAAACTTATTTTCTTAGATTTTTGTTAAAATGGCCATCATCAAACAATCTACAAATAATAAATGCTGAAGAGGGTGTGGAACCCTCTTATACTATTGGTGGGAATATAAGTTGATACAGCCACTATGGCGTACAGTATGGAGGTTCCTTAAAAGACTAAAAATAGAGTTACCGTATGATCTAGTGATTCCACTCCTGGGCATATATCCAGAGAAAACTCTACTTTGAAAAGACATGTGCACCCCAATGTTCAGTGCAGCACTATTTACAATAGCCAAGACATGGAAGCAATCTAAATGTCCATCGACAGATGAATGGATACAGAAGAGGTGGCACATATACAGAATGGAATATTACTCGGCCATAAAAAAGAATGAAATAACGCCATTTGCAGCAACATGAATGGACCTAGAGATTACCATACTAAGTGAAGTAAGTCAGACAGAGAAAGACAAACATCATATGATATCGCTTATATGTGAAATCTGAAAAGAATTACAAATGAACTTATTTACAAAACAGAAATAGACCCACAGACATAGAGAACAAACTTATGGTTACCAAAGGGGAAGGGACGGGGAGGGATAAATTGGGTGTTTGGGATTAACATACACACTCCACTATATATAGAATAGATAACCAACAAGGACCTACCGTATAGCACAGAGAACTATACTCAATATTTTGTATCAGGGAAAAGAAGCTGAAAAAGAATATATATGTAATATATATATAACCAAATCACTGTGTTGTACACCTGAAACTAACGCATTGTAAATCAGCTGTACTTCAATAAAAAAATTTAATAAAAATTAAAAAAAAACTCTGATCACCTCTTCATATGGCAATTATTTTACAGTATCTCATGTATAAAGAGAAGAGAAATATAATTTAGTCTTTCCTCAACTAAGGTTGGATGGAATTTTCTTTTTATTATTAATCATGTACAAAGCTTTCACGCCATTTCACTGTGTTGCTAACAGTTTTGAATGCCATTTCAAATGGATCTGCCAGACTTTGTGAAGCCAAGATGCCTTCGGTCCGCTAGAACACAAGCTGAGGTGTTGGGATGCAGAAAACTTCCATGTACTCAGACACACTGCCTCTGGTTGTGCTCTTCAGAGAGCAATTCTGATATATTCTGTTCCACGTGATTCCCATAGAAAAAAGGAAGTGTCCAATAGCTTCGGACACTATTATATTCAATTGTATTCACTATATTACCAAGTATGTTTCTAATAGAAGAGAAGTTTTGTTTTGCCCAGGAATTTATGAGACAACTAAATCATCCACTTAAAAATGTTCATGTCTGATGACTGGAAGTATTTTCCAGAGACAAGTTTCGATTATTGTTGCTCCTCTGCACCTCACTTACTTCTGAGACCAGCTACGCAGCAGAACCCTCGGTTGGTTCTTCACCTGTGTGTCAAGTGGACCACAAGAGTAATAAACTATACATGGAAGTGACTATGAACCACATTTTCCCCACTATCCCCAAACTAAGTGCATCCCCAAGTCAGCCTCCTCTTAACCAGATCCCAGATACAACCATTGCCACTCTATCACCACCCGAAATAAGGGGAAGAGGAATGAAGGGCAAGTTGGCTACGTGGTCTTAGCCCATTGCTGATGAAATATTTTCCCTTTGCATGTTTTACCAAAACAGATGGGAATACATTGCAGTGGGACCCCAGCAGGGGGACTGAAGCTTAAGCTTGCTTAACTTCCAAGTCAATCTGCCTCTGGCCTGGGTCAGGTCACTCTCTGCCACTAAGTCTATGGCTCTGGAAAAATCTTAGTTTGTCTCAATTCAGTTTCCCCTTTGTCAGATGAGGCTACGGCTAATAATAGGTGTTTCATGGGGTTGTTGTGAGATCTGAATGAGTTAACTCATGGAAAGTGTTACTCATGGAAAGTGTTATCATAATGCTCAGTACACCATAAGCATCCAATTACTATTAGCTCTCACGATTAAGTGAAGGGTACTATATTGCAGAGTACTATATAAGATAATAAACTATTTAGAAAACTAATTCATATACCAACAATAAAGATATTAAGCAGACAAGTGCCATATATTAATTTAACGATTTCTCTAAGGATAGCAATAGCATTACCCTAATTACCATATGTATTTGAGAACAATAAAACTACTTTTAAAAATTGTATCTGAGAGATTTAACTTGTACAAAATGAACACCTCTTCTTCCCATCTCATTATGTTTGAACTGGGGGGATGGGTGATTTGTTCCACTACAGTATTACAGGGGCAAGAAGGATGTTGCTTTTCTGGTATTAATTATTCTAAATGGCATGTTATATTTCCTTTCCTAGGAAGCATATAAAGAATTCCAGTCCCAGAAATCAAGGTTTCAAAACATCTTCAGAAGCAAAGTAAACAAAATGGAAAACAAATCTTAACAATGGTTTCATTCATAGGAAACTTCTCATTGCTAATAAAATCAAGGAACAGTATAACCCTTTTTCAGACTACACACATTCTTCACTTTACCTTCAAAGTCTAGATATTTAATAAAATATACATAGAATTACTGCACAAATTACCTAAGTGAAAAAGCTTAAGATATTTTAAAGCCAAATTTGACACAGAGGCCCCTATAAAACCAAATATGTGATCTTTCAAAGTCAAAAATTATTATGCTGGAAGATGCTCCAGACAGCAGGGATCAGAAGAAACTGAGAAGGAAGAAATATTTTCTGCCAGAGGCAAGCAGTAAGAATGCCAAATGTAGGGGAGATAGGGAAGCTTTTAAAAAACAAAAGAGATCTCTGTGGAACCATATATCTGCTTAAAGTAAACCAGATTATATATAAGTATTAAGCATATATAATTATACTTAATTATATTGACTTTTGAAACGTCTTAAATTTGAACATTTGAATGTGAACGGCTCAAGTCCTTTCTCACAGTCCCCATAAATGTGCCTCTCACTTCTGAAATAATTAAATCATTGCTCTCTGCTCTGATTTTTGGCTTCTCAGTATCAACTCACTTCGTGGTTACACTGTATGAGAGGCAGAGGAAATGTCATCGACTTAAGAAGCTAAATCTTAAGGGGTGACAAGCAGCACTTGTGAGGACTCAGGTATGAGACAGAAAAATCCTGGCAGTTATCTTATTTTTAATGAAGAAACCAGAGCTGAGCTTTGCCAAGCAGACAGCTATGAGCTCACTGGTCTGAAATAATTACCCATTGAGACTTTTCTCCAGCACAGAACTAATGGCTTTATGCAGAAAACATAACTCGAATATTGACTTGCAGAGTTTTTCTTTTTAAATCAGTAATCAGTAGCCTTTGTCTGTACTTGAGCCTGACATAGCTCTCGGTTACATTAATTGACAAAGTAGAAGAATAAAAAGAGAATAAATATTCAACAAAAGCAGATTGTTTTTAATTCACATTCTTTATGTTTGGTGGTCTCATTCCTGTTTTAGGAGATAAAGAAATCAAAGCCTCAAACATTTGAAATGGATAGAAGAGTTTTCAAGGGGTTTAATATTCCACAGTTGCAACTCAGAAATTAAGCACAGACTGAAGCAAACCCAAAACAAATTGCTCTGTTTAGCCTAGAGCCGACCTGAGAAATGTTCTTTATAATCAAGATGAGATATGTTGTGATGTTAACAGAGGGACCAAGGACATCAAAAGTGGACTGTGTTCAAATGATTTCCACGGAAAGATACAGAGCAGGATCTAAAACACCGATCCGTATTTTTGCAAAATTGTGCTTCATGCCTCAAGAAAACAAAGTACAGCAAATAGTATGCAACTAACAGTGATGCATGCCCTAAGCTTAGTGCATTCTTTCAACACTCCTAATCTGTGGTTTAAGAAAGAGGTATATGCAGAACTGGCGATGTCCAGCATTCACTTGTTTTTTTAGACTCTTTGGATGGCTTGTGTAGAATGTCTTCATTTATTGCTGGGGTTATATGTTGTGTTTAGTTTTATTTTGTCATTTTAAAACAAAGCACTTTAATTTTTTTATGAATACTGCCCCCGGAATCCTATTAGTAATGGCATTGCCATTGGTGACATACAGAAAAAAGAAAAAAAAAGTCTTTTGAGAACATTCCACTGTGTAATCAGGATGAAGGGAAAAAGTAGAGAATTTGCTGACGTAATACTCAAAGGTTTACAGCACATTTATTTCCACTAACTGGTGGGGGTTTAATTGTGTAAGTTACACAGGTTGCGAAGAATTAAAATAAAAACTTTATACTATTATTGATGATATTGAAAACTGACCATATTTTCCCCAAAGAGAAGCCCAAAGAAGAATGGCACGCCATTTAGAGGGCAAATCTGACCTAAGTAAGTCCAAGACAGATCAGCCACACCAGCCTTTTTCTTTTCTTCCAACAAGTGTAACCTTTCTCTGATTTAGGAATCTGTCTGGTTCCCCTTCTCTTCTCCAGTCCTACCCTCTCTTGCCAAGGTGGCTCCTTCTCATCATTCAGGGATTGGCTCAAGTATCACCTTCTCAAAAAGCCCTTCTCTGACCACCTTATATAAGAAGTACTCTTCTATCCAAGCACTTCATCTATACCCCATTATCCTGTTTTACTTTCTCCTTAACACATCTTTTAAAATCATCTGGTTTGTTTATTTTCTGTCTGTCATTGCTGTCCCCCAGTACTACAGAAGCTCCATGGATGCAGAGTCTATATCTGTACACCCGGCATCTCACACAATGACATTGCTTATGTTCTTAGATGTGTAGGTCAGGTGTTTAGGACATCTGCGCTTGAAGTTTCTCATGAGCTTGTAAATAGATGTCATCTGAAAGCCGCACTGGGCTGGAAGACTGACTTCCTAGGTGGATCCCTTATATGGCAGCAAGTTGACGCTGGCTGTTGGTTGCTGGCCTTAGTTCCGCCCCACATGGACCTCTCCTTGGGACCGTTTTGATGTCCTCATGGCACGGGGGACATCCCTCAGGGCAAGCAATCCACGAGACTGGGGCAGAAACTGCAATGCCTTTTATGATTTGACCTCGAAAGTCACGCACTCTCACTTCCACCCATGCCACTGGCCATGTGAGTCGGCATGGGAGGAGAGAGTGAGTACCAGAAGGCAAGGACCCTTGGGGGCCACCACGGAGGTTTTACCATACCACTGGTTACAGTTAGTTCACTATTAAAAAAGCAGGCCTTGGGCTTCCGTGGTGGCGCAGTGGTTGAGAGTCCGCCTGCCGATGCAGGGGACACGGGTTCGTGCCCCGGTCCGGGAAGATCCCACATGCCGCGGAG
>NW_006775688.1:1444279-1497260 GCF_000442215.2 Lipotes vexillifer
AAAAAAAAAAAAAAAAAAAAAAAAAAGCAGGCCTTTAAGGTAAGGCAAGCAAATACCCATACACCTTATATTTTTACATATTACTTCAATATTTAAAACACTTTAAAAGAAATAATCAGAGCTGTCTTCTATGGAGCCTGAAAAAATATATGAATTTCTTCTGAGTGACAGAATTAGATGAAAAGAATCATAAAATGACTACTGTTGTCCCTTTCATTTTTCATTTAACAATAGGTTGCTGGTTTTGTTTTACTATCTACTTAGTTGGGGATATGCAGCACTCAAGCTCTTTGAAGTGTAAAAGTAAGATTAAGGCCAAGTGCAAACTGAGCTGGGAGGAGTTCACACAAGTATTTGGAAGCAGGTCCCCAGACAGGATCTGCAGCCCATGTGTCTTTTGAGACAGTGACATATGCAATCCTTCAACCAAAAATGACCTCACTTGTTACCAGTTGATTGTTCAGGGGTCTGGAAACCACAGTGTATTATTTTACCACCCAGGGTGAAATTAACTACAGACCATAGCCATGTGTAACCTTGGTCTTCTTAGGGATCAAAGGCCAAGGAAGGTAAATACAGTTTTTTTTAAGTTGCTGAAAACAAGAATTATCTGTCTGGATTTGTCAAATTCATAATCATTTTTTACAAGGTGATGCGAAGAATAGCTTCTCCTAATTATTTCAGATGAGACACTTGCATTTCTAGTACTGCTAATTCTATATTTAAATAAACAGATCAATCCATCAGTAAACTAAGAACCTACCTAGAAAAATGCTGCTTTGAAAAACTGAAAAAGAAAGGATTGGAAAAGAGAAAATGGAACCAAATCTATGATGTTAGTAAGAATAGAGGTAAAAGTAGTGAGATTTAACTGGAATCTCAAACTAGATTCTAGCTAACTAGATTTAACTAGAACCCCAAAAATCTGCTACGGAGAAATGATTTCAGAAGGTGAAACACAGACTGTGGTTTATTTATCTGCTTCTCCTTTGATATCAAAAAGATGAAGTGCTCCTTTTAGAGAAACTCTTTGCTTTCTAGCTCAAAGCTACAGAACGTCAGTGCAATTTATTATCTAAAACTTGACAGATGATATACAGATTAGGGGAAGCAACACCAAATCTCAGATACCTTGTTACACAGAAGAGAGGAAAAGCTTCAAAATCCACTTCACTACAGGGCAGAAATTGACCTTCTGTGCCTTAAATCACATTTACTGTTTTATCAGAAGAAAAACTCATTAGCACATTTTATGCTACCATGCCTGAACCCCGGGGTAATGAAAGCATCCTAGAAAAATCTTACTTCAGAAACTCAAAACAGCTGGCGCTAGATTGTTGGGAAAGCAGGCAGCTAGCTTGCAGCTTGAGAGTATCAGCTGAGTAGCCAAGATCAGAGAGAGCTGAGAGAGGCAGCCAAAGAGCAGTGCTTTCTCAGGATAATTCTGATCCAGCAGGACTGCTTTTTTACTGAGCTCAAAAAAGGAAGAATTTGATTTTAGAGGCTGAACCCCAGGAATATAAGTCAGAGACACCAATGAGAACTCTCTTTGGAAAGAAAATTGTTGCCCTCCTGATTTTATCTTTCTAGAGCCTGATTTTATCTTTCTAGAGCCTATATACAAAAAATCAACTTTTTCTTCTGCTCCTACATTAAAGCATCAGCAAGGAAGGACATGGCCCCAACCAGCTCCATGTTACAAGGACCTTTCACAGGCACTCATGCTCCTTGCCTCTGAAGGTGTCAGTGCAGACCAATCTTCAGCATCTCTACGGTAAATGACACCGCTGTGAAGTAAAGCCTCTCCCTGGGGAGGAGCTATCAGTTCAGTGCAATAGCCCATTAGCCTGCTGAAACTTGACTTCTATTGCCAGGTTCTCCTAACCCCAAAGTGCACATGCAAGCTAATTCCCTCACACGGTAGACTGAGCAAAAGACACAGGTCTGCACGCTGGCCAGCAGCTTTTGCAAAGAACAAACACATATGTTGTTTCCCATCACAATGGCAAATGTCCAACTCCTATTTCTGCCTTTTCAAAAAAAAGGGGGACCTTCTAGGGAAGACCTGCACTTACTTATTTTGCACACATGAGAAAAGTCAATATATGCACTCATGCCACAACTATTCCATCCCTGGTGCCCACAGCAATGGTTTTCCTAGCTTTCAGATCTGGAACTATCTCTTCTGACATAATTCTCTGCATTCTTTTTCTTCTCAGCACAGCCCTTCTTTTGGCTGTTGTTGTTCATGAAAATATAATATATCTACTTCATATCTATCTATTGAGAGAGAGGTGGAATGATTTTAAGGAATTAGTTCATGCAATTATGGAGGATGGCAAGTTCAGAGTTTGTAGGGTAGGCCAGAAGGCTGGAGACTCAGAGAAGAGCTAATGTCGCAATTCAAGTCCAAAGGCAGTGTGATGACACATTTTCTTGTCGCTGGAGGAGGTCAGTCTTTTGTTTTATTCAGGCCTTCAACTGATTAAATGAGGCCCACCCATGTTATGGAAGGCTTTACTCAAAGTCCACTGATTTAACTATAAATCTCAGCCAAAAACATCCTCACAGAAACACCCAGAATAATGCTTGACCACATATCCAGGCACCATGCTCAGCCCAATTGACACATAAAATTAACCATCCTAAAGGGCAAAAATTTTTTTTAATTTTTATAATTTGATGTAGATATGAACCATCAGTCTATTCACCAAGGATGTGAGACAACAGTAAGTCAAAACTACTGAAAAGTTATATCTAAGTACAAATAAAGAAATGCCAAATGGCATTTTAAATAATGTGGCAACAGAGTAAGCTGTTTTATTTTTCATGGTATCAGTGGTGGAACTGCAAATTCATAGCATGCTATGGCTAGAAAAATCTTTAAAGATCAGCCTATGCAGCACTCATGGTATAGCTAAGGAGACCAAGGCAAGGTAGAGAATTCAAGAAAATCTGAAAATATGGTGGGGCATGGCATAGATGATGCAGAAGAGCCAACAGCTAAGAAACCAGATAAAACTCATACTGGAATGCCTTATGTGGAATGTTACTGAGATAAAAATCACTCTCCATCGTCTAAACACACAACTATTGGGCGGCACCGAGAGGGGGGGGGGTGGTGAGAGAGAGGGCGCTCAAGGGGGTGCTGGATGGTTGGACCAAACTGGTCCATTATCAAAAGCTGGCCTCTGTATATCCAAAAGACAGACAATCAATCCATGCATGGATAACTGAGAGTTCAATTACTGCCTTTATTTTGATAAGACTCATGGGAAAATGAGAGTTTGGCCGTCACCATGCCAACATCAGCAAAGACTGGCCAATGGGTCTGGGACTTCATGCTTCCCAGTGGGACTCAATAATCTGCCTCTCAAGGGGTAGGGGAGTTCGGTAAATATTAGTGAGTTACCGTCCTTTCCTCCTCAGACAAATGCCAGCACTGTCCCTCTAGTTCACTAGTATTTGCCCAGGCTTTGGGAAAAGTTATTAAGATTCAGCACCATTATCAAAGGGGACTTGGCAGCATCTAATCTGTGGGAGACAGAAAACTGGCCCAGAAGTGGGGCTGTAACCTTCAGTCACCTTCTGGCATTGCTGCAATCTGATGCCTAAGAAATGAGGATCCAGTGCATCTTTGATGCCCAGTCAAGGCTTTGAAGCTGTGTCAAGACCACAGGACAAAGGCAGCACTGTTTATGCAAATTTAGAAACAAAAGAAGCTAGAATCCAAAGCCATTAAAAGTAACATTAGGAATCCAATACCCAGAGGTGATTAGAGGCCCTACACCAGTATGAAACAGAATGCCTGAAAGTGAGGCTGGGCAACACACCAAAACACACACTGGGAAGCAATCCTGAACGGCCACAGCCCGGCTGGATGTGCTTAGAGGCCTTGATGTCCACTGCTCCTTAGCCAAGGGGCAGCCTCTGTGTACCGCAGGAAGGAAGCCCTCGGCCACAGCTGCTCTACACCTGGTGCACTCAGCCCTTTCCTGAGAAGTTCCAATTCGCGCCCTCAAGGCCAGCCCTCTTGCTGCCACGTCGCCCCCTTGGCAGTTCAGTCATCATGTGGCGCAGGCCTTCCACAGGAGACGACACTATTAGGGAACACCTTTGGGCACAGTACACAACAGGGTGATATACATATGAGCTTCCGAGAAAACTTACTTTGTTTTAGGCCACTCCGAAAAAGATCTAAAATTGGGCTGAGGATCCAGGAAACATCAATTGTGCAGAGTTATGATTCATGACAATTCTTTAGATCCACTCACTCCATGAAGGGGGTACTGATGTCAGACGGGGAAGGGACCCGAGAGAACATCTGTCTCATCCACAGGTTCTCAAGTTTGGCTCCGCATTATCACCCCCTGGGAAGTTTTCAAAATATGTCACTTGCCCTTGTCCTACCCCATAGATTCAGACCTAAGTGGTCTGGGGGTGGGGCCCAGGCATCAGTATTTTTTTAAACCTCATCAAATGATTCTCATAAGCAGCCACATTTGAGAGCCACAACTCTGGCACATCTCCCTGATGTTAGGGAGAGGAAACTGAGGCCCAGAGGGAATATGGGGTTTGTTCTAAGTGACACAGCATGAGCAAATGAACAATGCCTCCCAGTCCTTTCACAAGACAACATAAGTAACAAAATGAGGACATTTGCATACTGGGGGGAAAATGGAAGCAGCTGCTTTTGGCTGGAGGGAACAGCTCCGGAGGCAGCCCCACACACACACACACCCCCGGGGGACCTGGCCTCATCTTCCTCCCCAGGTGATCATTATCTTCCTGGCAGGAGGCATTAAGCTGTAGAATGTAGCTCACATTTCAGGGAAGGAAAAGGACTTAAAAAGAAAATGGGAGGGGCTTCCCTGGTGGCGCACTGGTTGAGAGTCCGCCTGCCGATGCAAGGGACAAGGGTTCTTCGTGCCCTGGTCTGGGAAGATCCCACATGCCGCGGAGCGGCTGGGCCCGTGAGCCATGGCCGCTGAGCCTGCGCGTCCGGAGCCTGTGCTCCGCAACGGGAGAGGCCACAACAGTGAGAGGCCAGACTACCGCAAAAAAAGAAAACCAAGAAAAAAAAAAAGAAAGAAAATGGGACACGTAAACTTGAGGACATTTACAGTGGAATTTGTGATAGACCGGTCACCTAAAGGACACAATAAAACGAGGGTGTGGAACTGTATGAGATTTATCAATGGAGCTGTGATCATCCCCAGAGAAGGCTGCCTGTCGATAAGCTTATAATAATGCTACTATATCAACTCTGAACATACCTCTGTGCAAAAGCGACAAACCCAGAAAAATCTTTTGTACAGTGGACTCGAATAGTGTAAATTTCCCAAAAGTTCTATTCTGGATTCATAACCGGTGAAGACACTAGGTTAGAGACTTTGTAATATCATGTAGTTAAGGCTGAACTTCAACTAAGCTACTTTAATAGACTGTTTATTCTTCTCCCAAATGAGGGGAGGATTTTTTAAAGGCATGCCAGAGAGAAAAATCAAAGGTAAGAAAATTAAATACCAGCAACAAAAGAATCAAGATGAGGGGATATGGAGACTGAAGTGGTTCACATGACTACTATTTATTTGGAGGACATGCACTGGTTTGATTTCCCTCCAGTCTATTTTTTTCTGTTTGTTTTTTTTTACGGTATGTGGGCCTCTCACCGTTGTGGCCTCTCCCGTTGCGGAGCACAGGCTCCGGACGCGCAGGCCCAGCGGCCACGGCTCACGGGCCCAGCCGCTCCGCAGCACGCGGGATCCTCCCGGACCGGGGCACGAACCGGTGTCCCCTGCATCAGCAGGCGGACTCTCAACCACTGCACCACCAGGGACCCCCTCCTCCAGTCTATTAAGAGATGCTCATCAATAGCTATCCTTCCTTCTATAAACCTAAATGCTTAATGAGCTCATGATGTGAGATACCTGAGCAAAGAAAAGGGTTGGAGGGAGTGTCACTTTATACTGAGCCCCAGTGCAAGGCACTTCATACAATGGGTAATCTGGAGCATTGCCTTAAAAATATATAGATATTATTTTTTTTAAATAGCCGCTATTGGAAGGCGGGAGAACACATGTGCTCGACTCAATAAAAAACACAGATGGTGTCTGTCTGGCAGAGCCTCTTCTTTGTAATCCTGTACATTACTCCTTCTCTTAATAAGAAACCCCTTGGCCTTCTTGATTGCTTACGCATCTGGAACCTGGGGTTTAGAAGATTCCAGTGTGTGCCAAATTACCAAGCTTTGAAAATCCCATGGCCTGTACTTCAGACACATACACAGCTTTCAGTCCTTCCATGAGGGCCCCCTATTTTTCATGGGGGCTTCTGGGAGCTCATCTCCTGCAGTTCCCAGACCCAGAAGTGTGTATACAAATTACTTGTGCACATGTTTAAGACACAGATTCCCAGGCCCCTTCCACAGGCCATCTGATTGAATGTGGCTGAAATGGGGCACAGAAATCTATGTAACTAACAAATGTCCTAGGTGTTGTGATACAGCTGGCCCATGAACCAGTATTTAGGAACCTCCCACATGCCGCGGAGCGGCTGGGCCCGTGAGCCATGGCCGCTGAGCCTGCGCGTCCGGAGCCTGTGCTCCGCAACGGGAGAGGCCACAACAGTGAGAGGCCAGACTACCGCAAAAAAAGAAAACCAAGAAAAAAAAAAAGAAAGAAAATGGGACACGTAAACTTGAGGACATTTACAGTGGAATTTGTGATAGACCGGTCACCTAAAGGACACAATAAAACGAGGGTGTGGAACTGTATGAGATTTATCAATGGAGCTGTGATCATCCCCAGAGAAGGCTGCCTGTCGATAAGCTTATAATAATGCTACTATATCAACTCTGAACATACCTCTGTGCAAAAGCGACAAACCCAGAAAAATCTTTTGTACAGTGGACTCGAATAGTGTAAATTTCCCAAAAGTTCTATTCTGGATTCATAACCGGTGAAGACACTAGGTTAGAGACTTTGTAATATCATGTAGTTAAGGCTGAACTTCAACTAAGCTACTTTAATAGACTGTTTATTCTTCTCCCAAATGAGGGGAGGATTTTTTAAAGGCATGCCAGAGAGAAAAATCAAAGGTAAGAAAATTAAATACCAGCAACAAAAGAATCAAGATGAGGGGATATGGAGACTGAAGTGGTTCACATGACTACTATTTATTTGGAGGACATGCACTGGTTTGATTTCCCTCCAGTCTATTTTTTTCTGTTTGTTTTTTTTTACGGTATGTGGGCCTCTCACCGTTGTGGCCTCTCCCGTTGCGGAGCACAGGCTCCGGACGCGCAGGCCCAGCGGCCACGGCTCACGGGCCCAGCCGCTCCGCAGCACGCGGGATCCTCCCGGACCGGGGCACGAACCGGTGTCCCCTGCATCAGCAGGCGGACTCTCAACCACTGCACCACCAGGGACCCCCTCCTCCAGTCTATTAAGAGATGCTCATCAATAGCTATCCTTCCTTCTATAAACCTAAATGCTTAATGAGCTCATGATGTGAGATACCTGAGCAAAGAAAAGGGTTGGAGGGAGTGTCACTTTATACTGAGCCCCAGTGCAAGGCACTTCATACAATGGGTAATCTGGAGCATTGCCTTAAAAATATATAGATATTATTTTTTTTAAATAGCCGCTATTGGAAGGCGGGAGAACACATGTGCTCGACTCAATAAAAAACACAGATGGTGTCTGTCTGGCAGAGCCTCTTCTTTGTAATCCTGTACATTACTCCTTCTCTTAATAAGAAACCCCTTGGCCTTCTTGATTGCTTACGCATCTGGAACCTGGGGTTTAGAAGATTCCAGTGTGTGCCAAATTACCAAGCTTTGAAAATCCCATGGCCTGTACTTCAGACACATACACAGCTTTCAGTCCTTCCATGAGGGCCCCCTATTTTTCATGGGGGCTTCTGGGAGCTCATCTCCTGCAGTTCCCAGACCCAGAAGTGTGTATACAAATTACTTGTGCACATGTTTAAGACACAGATTCCCAGGCCCCTTCCACAGGCCATCTGATTGAATGTGGCTGAAATGGGGCACAGAAATCTATGTAACTAACAAATGTCCTAGGTGTTGTGATACAGCTGGCCCATGAACCAGTATTTAGGAACCACTAGTAGAAGCCCAGCAGCCTTATAGCAAAAGGTCAGCAGAAGAGTGATGAGGGCCACGTCCACTCATGGCCAATGAACTTGACCAATGGGGTTGAGTTGCTTTGAGGCCACCTCAACTACTAATTTCAACATGATTACCTGAATTTATCCACCTAGACAATCCATGATGGTCAAATAAATAAAAGGATGCATATAATTTTTTTTAATCTGCTGCTTTAGAAATTCATAGTTTATCTTGCTAAAGAGAATTTTCTAGGATAGAAATCAATGTGTCCAGTAAATCTTAAAGTCTAACAAGATTGAGGAAAGGCAGAAAGGAGATTTGTCATTTTCTAAAACATTTTAGTATGCTGAGCCTTAAAGGCCAACTCCACAAAATCCATCTGAAACATAAGACACGGTCTGACTGTCTGAATACACTCCCACCCCACCTGCTTCTAGCAGAGGGAATGCAGCAATGTAGGAGCTTCATATAAGCTTACTGTTCAATGTTGCGGTGATGACATGAAAAATCCTGATTCCACCTGGCAGCAACTTTCCACTACCTTGGCGGGTCTCAGCCATAATCACTGTGGTGTGTGGAGCTTGGACAGATTATGGGGCTGGCTGGAAACCAAGAAACTAAAAAGCAGTCCAGCAGTCCCGCAAGGGACTCTGTGTTGGAAATGCCATAGCCCCAAATGCCCATGACCATATGTCTCACGGACAGCCCAGGAATTTAAGTTCCACTGTTAGTCTCCAGAAAATCCTGCCTTTCCCAAGGCCCTGAAAAGTGGCAATTTCTCACTTAATATGACTTTTAGGGAGAATGTCAATCAACATACATCCATGTATTCCCCTTTCTCAGAATCATCTCTCGCCCTGTGAGAACAGGAAAGCTTGACGTGGCCCACTGCCCTCCCCACCTCCAAAATGTACACAATCAGTCTCAGAAAGGAAAGGGGATGGAAAGTAAGAGTTCTATTTCCTTACTGCCTAAAATGTAGGCACTTTGGGCCACCTTCATGGTTTCCTTGGGCTTGACAGCTATCTTAGTCTCTTTGGGCTGCTGTAACAAAATACTACAGGCTGGGTAGCTTATAAACAACAGAAATTTATTTCTTACAGTTCTGGAAGCTAGAAGTCCAAGATGAGGATGGCAGCATGGTCAGGTTCTGGTGAAGAGCCTCTTCTGGGTTGTAGACTTCCTGCTGTGTCCTCACATGGTGCAAGGGGTGAGGGATCTCTCTGGAACTTCTTTTATAAGAACACTAATCCCATTCATGAGAGCTCCACTCCCATGACTTAAGCACCTCCCAAAGACTCCCCACCTCCTAATATCATCATCTTTAGGGGTTAGAATTTCAACACGTGAATTTTGCCGGGAGGGTGGTGGATGGGGAAAGCTCCATTTAAGGAACTTCCTCTCTCCAGCCTGACATGTGCCTCAATAGACTTTGAAGTGATCAAACCTAGGAGGTAAACAATTCTTCCAATGTAGGCAATTTATCACTTAAATCAAGTACTCATGAGGCTGCTTCATCAGAGCCGCCTGGTTCCACACACAGCCTTCTCCCATCTTCTTAGGGGTGTGTAGCCTAGGATCATCACTTAAGTTATCATTTATGTTTTTGAAATGCACGTCTTCTAAGGGGTGTTGAAACATTAATCAAAAATTCTGGGGCGGGGGCTTCCTGGTGGCACAGTGGTTGAGAGTCCGCCTGCCGATTCAGGGGACGCGGGTTCGTGCCCCGGTCCGGGAAGATCCCACATGCCGCAGAGCGGCTGGGCCCGTGAGCCACGGCCGCTGAGCCTGCGCGTCCGGAGCCTGTGCTC
This sequence comes from Lipotes vexillifer, assembly GCF_000442215.2. Taxonomy (NCBI): domain Eukaryota; kingdom Metazoa; phylum Chordata; class Mammalia; order Artiodactyla; family Lipotidae; genus Lipotes; species Lipotes vexillifer. The sequence continues at coordinate 1,454,222 of NW_006775688.1, forward strand.
CACAACGGGAGAGGCCACAATAGTGAGAGGCCCGCGTACCGCAAAAAAAAAAAAATTCTGGGGCGAAGAGGATTACTTTGCACTATGTTTGCAGAGGAACACGATCTCATCAGCTAAACCAATTAAGTCAGGGACAGGTTTCAGCTTGCCGAACTTGACAAACAACTAAATAATAACAATTACTGCCTCAATTAAATGAAGTGTGTTATGATATCATAAATTCAGCCTTGGTAGGATGTCATGAGGCTATTACAGGATGTCTAAGTCTGAAATGATTTCTGTCCAGTGCTCCTAGAGAGGAAAAGAAATGCCCTGCAGCCAAATCTAAGGTTTAATTCATACAAGAGACTTCGCTAATGTCACCAACCACAAATGCTGCGTTTTCATGGCACTGGACAGCAGCAAGTTCCAGTGAATTAATTACAGCCACTCTATTTATATTCTGCATGGCTTTTCAATTACTACCTATAACGAGATGGTTTTTACCTTTATGAACATTAACGCATAGCTTTCCAACCATAGGAATGGAGAGCCGAGGGAAAAGTAATACAATCCTGATCATTTTACTAGGTGACTCACTGGCAGCTTGCCAAGCCTGCTGGTTCTAGAAAGCAGTTACTACTCGAGTCCTAAGGCTCCTGAGGAGCCTGAGCAGGGAGCAAAGGTCACCACCCAAATGCCTACAGGGGCCAGACAGCAGGGACCAATCGCAAGTGCACAGAGGGTGGGCTTTATGGGACAAAGTCCGGGGGACAGCAGCTCCTAGGCTAACCATTTGTTGCTGTGGACAAATGCAGGCCTGGTGGGGCAGGTGCTGCTCACTCTGGCATGTTCAGTTTGTGAAAAGTTACCTAGTTATACATTTATGATAGATGCACTTTTTGGATGTGTGTTATGCTTCATAAAAAGTTTTTTTTTAATGGGCTAAGGGCCACATTTCTGGGGGCCAGAGACACAAGAACAAGAGAGCAAGATGGGTATAATCAGGGAGGGTTCAGAGTAACTACCTGGAACAGGTGTTGTGTGAAGCTGGCTTTCACTGTGCCAGCCAGGACATAGGTACAGGTGGGATGGCAGAGTTAAAAAAACCTGGGATAGAGAGATTGACTTAAAAACATCACACTTGTGCAGAATAGGAGATATCAAACACTTCTATTAGGTTGGCCAAAAAGTTTGTCCTGTTTTAAGTAAAAACGAAAGACTCATTTTCACCAAGAACTTTATTGAACAACATATTCATTAACCAAATGTACTTTTTGGCCAACCAACATTTGGGTTAACACTTAAAAGGATATATGTATATGCACAGAAAGTTTCTAGATGATACACAAGAAACTGTTAACAATGGTTGCCCCTGGCAGGTGGTATGGAGTGGAAGGGAGATTAACTTTTTATAGTATTCCCATTCACACTCTTTGAAGTTTTATTATGGGAGAGTATTATTTTTTCAATTTAAAAAAGAAAACGTCAGGAAAGAAAATGCCTAAAATAATTAAATTACTATAAACCTACAAGGACTCTCAGGGATTTAACTTCTTTTAGCAGCAATTTTTGATATGCTAACAATGTAAATGCAATAAAATGAACAGATCAATCCTTTGAGAATAAAAACGTCAAAACGTATGCAATACACACACTTTGTAATTCCTGATGAATCATAGCTATGATTTAAACACATATAGTGAAACCTCTTCATAATATGGTAACTGGGGAATAGAACTAAGAACCAAACTACAGGCTAATCATTTTCTCTCAAACTTTAACTCGAATGTATATTGTTATGTTATTTGAAGAAATGTGCAGAAATGAGCCTTATAATAGTCCTACTATAGTCCCTATATAAGCCTTATAATGGTCCTACTATAGTATGCCTTAGACTTGAAGACAGTGCCACACCGTGATAGGACCCATGAGGACATTTAAGTGTTGGAAAAAGGACCAAGGCACAACCAACAGCCTTTCAGGTTACAAAGCTTTCATTGTTCATTCCTACGACCACCGAGACAGTCAAGGGAGAGGGCCGTGGGAAGCATGCTTACGTACCTGGAGTCATAAGCATGCACCATGCACTAGCTATAGAATCACCTGGAGAAAGGAGTTGAAGACAAGTATGTAAAATCAAACCCTGCTTAGAATAACTGGTATGCTCCTTTAATCATGAGCTATATTCCTTATAAAATACTCAACATTAAAACAGCCATATAGGGTTTAAAATCTAGAAATCTGTTATCTCACTCTGACACTTATTCATTATGTAATATACTGTGGGAACATCCCTTAACTGCCCTGTGCTTTGGTTTCCCCACCTATGGAAGTCAATTAATAAAATAGATCCAGGACAATTTAGGCATCCATTCTAACTCGCAAGTGATTTGTCTAAACTAGAGCAAGAGGATAGGTGACTTCAGTTTTTACCCAAAGGAAATATATAATTCTGAGGTCCAATTGTGTTTTAAAATTGTACAGTGGAGGGAGGATTGATAGTTGTCTCCGACTATTTGGAAGAAAGTTGAGTTTATGTGTCAACCAAATCCAAGACCACTAATTAAAAAGGCTGAAAAACTGACCCTCTGTCTTACCAAAAAGCTGCAGCCACCATGCATATGAATAATGCGGCCTTATTCGTTTGTCACTAACAATATGTGATAAATTTCTTTCTGTTGCTATATAGCTGTGATCATAACAAGTGACCTGCATATTTAAGTACAACCCACATATTTAGTCTCGTTCTGTTCCTGTGAAATCTACCAACACAGAACAGAGTTTAGTAACTAGAAAGTGCCTAAGTGACAACATCATCAAGACAGTGGAAGGGAGCCACTGAGTCCCTTGTGTCATTCAAGCAGAAGGAGCCATTCTTCTTTGAAAGAAAACACTGGCACTCTTATCTTCCTAAGGTGGGTCAACCGACAGAAGCAACAACTAGAACTAACTGGTCTTTTCTTGATCTTAAACAGAGCATCTGTACTCAGTCTGCGACGTTAGCTGCCTGAGTCACATCCTGGCTCCACCGTGCACTAGCCTTGTGACCTCAGACAAGTTATGTAAATTCTCTGTGCCTCAGTTTCCTCCTGTGTAAAGTGAAGAGCGTAATGACACTTCTCACCTAGGGCTGCTGTCAGGAGTAAATCAGTTATCACACCGAAGTGTTTAGAACAGCCCCTCCATGAATGTTAGTTTCCATTATGCTGACAACTTTTTGTTGGAAGGAAGAAAATAAACAGAGCTTCTTTTGAACATATTTTCTTTTTTAAAATTTTCATTTGTGAAGAGAAAGGTAATGGAGATGAGACAAAAAGGAAAAGATGTACAGGAAATAGCAACTGTTATCTATTTAGTAGCATGTGTGTAAAAGACATTGTAATACTTTATCTCATCTGCTTGTTATAATAACTCTTTGAGGTAGGTGTTATTATTAGTCATCTCCAGATGAGGCAGCTCAGCGTAGAGCTTCATGATGTGCCCTTGATTACACAGGAGATTTGAGCCCTAGTCTATCTGACTGTAAGCTGCATACTCTGCCCTCCGTAATAAACTACCAGGCTGGGAAAAATAAGGAGAAGGAGGGGGTAAGGTGAGAGAAATAAACTAATGGAGAGAAGCAGACCAAAGTACCATATACATTTTCAGCCATGAGCTGCAACTTCTGTCTAGAGGGAAAACACAAACACTTAATGTCAAGACTGTAATGATAAAATGTGACATCATTCTCACCACTGATGAAAACTAGCATTACTAGTAGCTTGGAACATTTTGTAAACACACTTATATTAGTGTATCAAGTTAAACATTCGCCAAAATGCTACTGGTTGGGCATTAAAATGTAGAGATAAATCCAAGCTAATACCCAAACACCCCACAAAGTTGTGTGCAAAGTGTCAGGGTCAGTACTCCAGAACAAGGAGAAGTTCATCATTGTTAATGTTATGTCAACAGAAACATCTCTTTATTTAAAAGCCATATGATGGTTTTCAATTTAGCATACATATTACTTTTCAAAACTCTACCAAATGAAATGCCCAAATTGTTCTGTAATTACACGATAGTTACTGCCTTGTGACTGCACAGACTCCGTGAATCCCAACCGTCTTCCCACACAGAACAGCAGGCTCTCCAAAAGACAAACTTAATGTATCTTTTGGGTCAAATGTTTTTCCTTGTGCCCTGCTCCATTTTCCATCATCATGTTACTTGCCACTGCCCCCCTTAATCATAGGCTTGGGAAGGGGGATGAGGTCAGCCTTCCCTCTACTGCTAAGGCCACTATTCATGGCTCCACTGAATTAAAGAGAACCCACTCAAGCGCACTGCCGCATGTTACAATGCCAACCTGTCCCCTTCATCTCAACACAGCAGTGATCCCCATTAACCCAGTGCTGGTTTTAATTACAACACAAGGATTATCTCAGTTCCTTATCACAGAACTGTGATATCTGAAGGAAAACAATTAGTTTGGTGGGGTTTTGAGATCAGATAGGTAAATGTGACAAGTCTTCCTTTTTGCCGGTACAAAATATCTCTAAAATATAAACTTTCCTTAATTCAACTGAATCCAAATAAACTTGATACTGAGATAACTGCACTCATCCTCTGAAAAAGTTTTCAGGTCAGTTTGTTGGCACTCAGTGCAGATCTGGTCCAGAACCTTAGGTGAGGAAAAAAAAAAATCACACCACTGGGAAATCTGAATGTGATCATTGAACCAGGGTCTCAATTACTCATACAGGAAAGAAGTCTTATCAGATGCTCCTGTAGCCATCGTTAGAAGTAAGCAGATGAATGAGAAGAGAGAGGCTGCACAGAGTTACTAAAATAAGATGAAATGGAAGCTGGCAGCCCAGTCTCTATACCCAACATGGTTCTGTTTAATGAAGTTCTGGCCATTTTTGACACTGACCATTTTTGTCCTCAGCATGTGCTAGCCTTGCAGAGTGGAGACTAGCCAGTTTGGCATCTCGGAATGTTGAGGAGAGCTTGGGACTGAGAGACTAGAGTAAGTCATTGGCAGAAGCCCCTCAAAACTGCAGCATCCTAAACTGAGGTACTGCCTCTCCTGGAGGGTTATAACCCATCACCTTCCCCGCAAATACTCCTCTAGCACTAGTCATGAAGTCAGCAGCTCCAGGGTACAGTGCAATGAGTCTGGAGATTTGCAAAACTTAGACCTGCCACTCACTTTATCTCCCCTGATAGGAAGCTCTGGTTTCCAGTACCTTTTTATTTTCCATGCTTCTCCCTCTTTCTGGAACCCTCCTTCCTTCCCAGGTTTTTGTGGATTCCTATTTGTCCTTCAAAACTGAGTTCAAACTAAGTGCCAACTCTCCTCAAAAAAACTTTCATGACCACACAACTGCCCCAATCTGATTTATATAGAAGTCTTTTGTCACTCTCCCAAATGCTATAAATGCCATTCAGATCACCTTACACTGCCTAGTTTTAAAAAGCCATACTTATCTGTGAGGAGCCACATCTTATTCAACCTTTTCCAGCCTGAACCTGGCATAGTGCCTGATTCTCACAAAAGAAGGTCATTACTTGCACAACCTCTCTGTGCCTCAGTTTTCTCATCTGTAAAAGGGTATAATAATAAGACATAACTGATAGGGTTATTGTGAAGAGGAAACCAGAAAATGAATGTAGAGTGCTTAGAAGAACTGTGAGCTCTTATTATTAAATATTTGTAAAATTAACAAGTAAATATAATCTTCAGTAAGTTAGTTACTTTAGACACAATATCGTCTATGAAACTGAGATAATCTTGTTTCTTTATAGGATGGTAGTTAAGATCAAATGAGATAACTAGTTGATGAAAGTACTTTGAAAGCTGTAAAGGACTATTTAAAAACTGGCATTATTATTACCTAATAAATTATATAAGATTTCTAAGCCAGAACTCAAAGAAGAGTCTTTAGTGGCTGGTTAATGTAGGGGTTGCCCAAGGCCTTACCCAAGCCTTGGGTTTCTTCCTTTACTTTCCAACACAGACCATAAAGGTACAGTCACATGGACCATGAATAAGCGTAAGGGAAAAGAGATCCCTAAGGTCTAAGCAGAATTGAGAATACTACCCATCTAAAGAGAACACCAACATCCATAGAATCTGGAACATCCAGGGAACTCAGGATGTACAATCATTGCTGAGTGATTCTGATCATATCACAAAATCTATGAAATTCAAGAGCTGGAAAGGATTTTTGAAATCACTTGTTCCTATTCCTTTATTTTACTGATGAGAAAACTGAGGTCTGTGGATCCCAAGCAACTGGCCCAGAACTACATGTCAAGCTACTGACAAAACAACTCAAATCTCCTCATTTGTAGCTTTATATACATTTTGCTTATACTGTATCATGTTCCCTTTATCCTTTCTGGGGTGATCTTTAGAAACAAACGTGTGTTCAAATTTCAGTTTAACCATTTATTAATTCTGTGACTGAGTTATTGAACTGATCCAAGTGTCAATTTCTTTGTTTGTAAAATAAGGATGATAGTATCTTTTAAAAGTTTACTATACGATAAGAGGGGTAATGTCTGTACATCAGGTAGCAAAACCTGTGCCTGGTACTCACTTCCCGCCTCATTAATTTCCTATAGCAACTATTGTGATGTTCTTTAAAACTAAACAATGCATAAAGACCAAGACTATATTGTAATGCATCTCTTTTGAAGAAAGCATCTAAGAACTGACATTTGTAAAATTTTCTTTTGGTATTGAAATGGTTAAAAAAAAATCCTTCTGGTTTAAAATCTGACTGCACCAACGTTCCTACTTTCCACATAACATGCCCTTCTCCGTGGCAAACGTCACGTATAACAGGGTATATAGTAAAGCAGTGTATAGCACAGTGCTGCACTATATCTCATGTTTGCTTTCTCACCTCTGCACCTTTCCCACCAGGTACCATTAGGCTGCCAGCTCCAGCTACTGCTTTATCCTTCCTTTTCCCTTTATGCCCAACCGTGGCTTTAAGGATGTCTTGTCTGTGGACAGCTCCCTTTATCAACACAAGACAGAAATTGCTCCAGAGTGACCTGGGCTCTGTCTTCCTCAAGAGACCAGAGGCCTCTTGTCCATGTACCTGGTGGCCTATCTCCCCTGGCCAGTGCCCACCTCCTCCTCCACAGGCCCCTTAGCGGCTCACCTGGCCACCAACTTCTCACCCTCTGATACCTGCTTTTATAAAAAGATGTGGAGACAGGGCCAAGTGGGAAAGTTGAAGTGGGCAGCCACCTCCACAGCAAGCACAGGGCCTAGGCCCGGGTCTCTACCCTAAGTGCAACAAAACTTAGCTGTTTGCCTTCCCGGGGCGGCTCGGTCCCCAGGACGCCGGCACCCCAAGGCACCCCGCGCGGTTTGCATCTGCGGCGGGAATGGGTCCCCGGGAGGATGCACGGCCGGGACAGCCTGGAGCGCTCAGAGGAGACAGGACCCACGGTAATGACGTAGTTAGGAAGACACAGCTGGCCCCAGCTAGCCTCAAACTCTGGGTCCTGATCCCTTCTCCCCTTCCTCCCCACACCCAGGGAGAACCTTGAGCCGCTTTTCCAGCCTCTGAGTTGGGAGCAGGAACCTGGCACCGGGAAGCCAGGGCAGCGCACTCCAGCCACTCCGGAGGGCCTCCCCCCCCACCCCGGGCCCCCAGCCGCAGTTTCGGTCCATGTCGCGTCCGGAGGAGTAGGCGGCAACGGGCAACCTTATTCCCGCACTCCGGGGCAAGGGATATGAGGTGGGGGAAAAGGAATCCTCGCGAGTGTTAAGGGGGGAGAAGGTAGCACTCCTGCGGGGTCTCCCCAGTCCTGTCCGGGAGAGCGACGAGGTCACCCCGCTCCATACTGTCCCCACGGGAGCTCGGGGCGGGCTGCTTATCCTGGTTAGCAGCCGGTGCGCACGCAGACGCGCGCTTCCTTCCCCACCCAGACCGCTGATCCGCCCAGGACCCACGCCGGCGGTGAGGGGTGTGCGCACTTCGTCTCCGCGTGCCCCGAGCGGCCCCCTCTCCCCTCAGCAACACTTCGGGCGCCGCCCCCGCCGCCGGCCCGGCGCAGCCAGCTCACCAGATGGCCATCCTGCTCTTGGGGTAGTCCAGCCGCTCCAGGCAGCCGAGGAAGTGAGGCAGCGTGTGCGCAGCGTTACGCGCGAGGACGGCCACCATCACCGTGGGTCTCTGCAGGGGCGACTCGGGGAATACTACCGCCTCCCCTTCGTCGTCTTCGGAGTCCGGCTCGGCAGCGAAGCGCGCCCGGCAGCCGCCGAGGAGCAGAGCCCACGAGAGGAGTAGCAGCGCCCAGGCCAGGGGGGCAGCGGGGCTTGCGGCCATGTTCAGGGCCGTGGCGGGCGGCTGGACCACCGGCCGTGGATGCCCGAGGCCGGCAGCGAGGGGCGGAGGGGAGGCGGCTGGCGCGCGCGCACTGGCAAGACCTCGGCAGCCCGGGACCCTCCCGCCGCCGCCGCCGCCGCCGCCGCCGCCGCCGCCGCCGCCGCCCCAGCTGCACTGCCCAGGCCCTGCCGCGGGGTCCCGGAGTACCTGCCGCCGCCGGCGCTCGTCTGGGACTCAGGCTCGCAGACAGTCGTGTCGGTGCGGCTGTTTGTCCCGAGTCCCGCGGAAAGTTCCTCTAGTCCAGGCTCAGCTTGTACAGCTGAGGTCTGTGGCTTCCCCCAGAGCCGTGAGGTGTGGCCGTGTCTGCCAATGGGCGTGTGAATGCGTGTGTGTGTGTGTGTGTGTGTGCTCGCGAGCGTGTGTACATAACGGTACGACTCCAAGAAAATTTATTCTGCTTTTGCAAACCGCAGTCTAAAGTCCTTCACAGTGATGCAATGTATCCAGTTTTTCATAATGCACTTATTGACTAAATGGGTAGAGCTCTAAAATGGAAAGTCACCTAATGATTCACTACTATGATAAACAGTTTTTTAACTTCCACAAAGGCAGAATGTTTGCATTTCCTCACACTCCTGTGTGAGGAATTTAAAGTGCTCTTTAAATTCATCCTTGACTGAGTAGACCCCCAATAAGATCAAGTTGGAAGACTTGGAGAATTTTAGAGCCAGATCGAACCCTTGAAATTAACAAAAGCCCCTTGGGGGCCAGGTCCTCTACCTGCCAACTCAGGGTCCTGAGCTTCCTGACAGGGTGGCATGTTAAGGAGGAGATTCACTTAGATGGTTTTCTTTCTCCTTAATGACCCAAACTGACAAAGAGTCACAAAGAGAGGGAAAATCTGTACATGCTAGAGGAGAAGTATAAGGAAGAAGGAAGGAAGGGGGAAGGTAAATTAGCAGATAAAGTGAAATTGCTAGGATACACTATCCAAGGATATTTAATCTTGAACATAATGGAGGAAAGCTAGTAAAGAAATCTGGAGTTCTTTCTCTGTGGAATTGTGTAGACTTTAATTTATCTGTGTGCGGGATGGATTGATGACCTCCAATCCCAGCTTGCGCTACACGGTCTTTTTACTAGTTGTATCCAAACTTCCCCACAACTATTAGACAACTTCTTCACTCTCCTTCCACCCCCTCCCTTCCTCAGAAGAATATCACCTCCTTTACTGAACTCCCTAAACGCCCCTGTCTCTAATTAATATCCCCATCAATGCGCTGCTTACTTACAGGTGCCTGTTCATGACAGAGCTTCTGATCCCATCCTCTCCCTTCTAGTCCAGGACTTTTCTCCATTTATCTCCACTCTACTGAAACTTCAACTTGTCCCTTTGCATCAGCTCTTTTCCCTCAAGCTAAAAACTCAATCAGGGGACTTCCCTGGTGGCACAGTGGTTAAGAATCTGCCTGCCAATGCAGGGGACACAGGTTCGAGCCCTGGTCCAGGAAGATCCCACATGCCACGGAGCAACTAAGCCCATGCGCCACAACTACTGAGCCTGTGTGCCACAACTGCTGAAGCCCGTGTGCCTAGAGCCTGTGCTCCGCAACAAGAGAAGCCACTGCAGTGAGAAGCCTGCGCACGGCAACGAAGAGTAGCCCCTGCTTGCCGCAACTAGAAAAAGCCTGCGTGCAGCAATGAGGACACAACGCAGCAATCAATCAATCAATCAATAAAAAGAAAAGAAAGAAAACTAAAAAAAGAAATAAAAGAAAAACTCAATCAGCCATCTTCTATCCTTAAAGAATTAAAAAACAAAAAATCTTGGCTCTCTTTCTAGCAATCCCCTCTCTTGGCCAAGCCCCTTTGAAAGAGAGCAGCTCTACACTTGCTTTCTCCACTTCTTCATTTTCCATCTCTCCTACCACAGTGCATGTGGTTTCCCACTTTTTTACTGAGGTTGTTCTGGCAAAGCCATAGATGACCTCAGTATTGGAAGATTCAGTGAACTATCTCCAGTTCTCACCTTCCTGGATTTGTTGTGTCATCTCTCCTCCTTGGTCTCCTCTGAGTCTACTTGGGTGCAAGCCCCTTCACCGTGTACTACTCTTCTAGCCCTACATGTTCTCCCAGGGTGATTGCAGCCTCCAAATCTCTGTCTCCTGCTCTAACCTCTTTGCTAACATTCATACTTTTATATTTAATGGCCTGCAGACATTTCCTTCTGCTCCATCCTCCTTCAGGAATTGCCCTCACTCTCAGTTTTGTAGGGCAGGCTGAGAGTTAAACACCTGTCAGAGGTGTCATGACAGACATGTACGCCAGCCACATTGGAGGCACAGATGAAGGCACAGCCACTTATGCAGGGGACATGTTGCTGGAGGGACTGTTCGAAAGGTTCCATGGAAACCATCTCCATGTTGTTCTGTCTTCCTTTCCCTTTCTTGGCCTGTTTCCCTCATCTTTCAAGACCAAGATCCCCACTCCTCAGCAAAACTTGGTTTAATGCCCTGCATTTGTAAATGCAGGGCATTAAAGCTAGGGAACCATGTTTCTGTCTTATTTCACTTCTGTTACCAAAGCTTATCCAAATCCTTGTTTTTTCAAAAAATGAAATGACGCACCAAAACTACACTGGTGCTGCGCCCTGTGTGACCTCTAATGACATTTTTAATGAAATCAGCTGCACAGAGTTCTAAAATAATTACGGCCTGGTCTACAGATAAAATCAAGTTTCACAGCCATGCACCTTGAAAAACACCTATTTAAAACTTTTAGTCAATTTAGAGTGTTCATTTAGTCACTGAGGATATTGAGGGCATGATAGGGTAGGTAACAGTGGATCATTTTAAAGACGGGGGTTGAGGGGTGGGGAGCAAGGAGGGGAAGCTCCGGGAAAGTTGCGTCCTCATCTTACTAACAGATTTATGCCACAGGTTCTTTAGAAATCAGTGATGCAAGTCTTGGATGATTTTCTTTCCTCATAGAATCAATGTTATAAAACAGTTAATTTGTAAAAACTAATTTAAAAATAAAAGCTAACTGTGCTTCAAAATATTGAAACTTATAATGCTCTTCCCATGGAAAACTTGTTGAATTGAAAGCCACACGCGCCTCCTTGTCTCTGCTGCTAACAGACTGTCCCCCATAGTTCTTGCATGCATGTTAGAAGTAAGCACTTTTGCTCACCTCCCCTCTCCACACTGTGCCAGCCCACGGAACTTCCCTCTTAGTCTTTCCCCAGGGACAACAAAACCTCTTTGCCTCTCATTCTCAGCACAGCTGTGGCAGGGGCAGGGCCTCTGAGGTGGACAGAGGGCTTCTTGCAGGAAAGAGTCTTGAGGTGTCTGTGGCTCCAGCAGCCAAGAAGAGGAGGAAATAAATGACTTCAGGGCAGAAGTAACACACTAGAAAGAGAAATGGATGCTTAGAGTTGGAGCTAAATTTTTGTCTCACATGTGTCACTTATTATATGTGTGACTTTGGAGACTTGACCTCTCTGGACATCAGTTTCTTCCTATGTAAAAACATTTTTAAATGCTTGCCTTATTTGTTCATTCTACAAACATTTATGAAATTACTAAGTGTCCATCATTTGGGTGTTGAGTGTTTGAATCCTTCTTTTCTAGAGAAAGGGGCAGAAGGTGTCCTGCCCTGGTGTCCTGCTGGGCCAGAGTTGGAGAAGGGAGTCTCTTGGATGAATCAACAGGGATAGTTTTTCCTGCACCGAAATACCTTTTTTTTTTTTTTTTACTACTTGGATCTTTTATTCCCTTTTCTTAACCTGCCTAAAGTCCTACAATGTAAACATTTATCTGAATTGACAATGATGCCAATTTCAACACAAAAACACTTGAGAGAAGAATCTTAGGCAATAGTTTCTGTCATTCCTACATTTGTGTGAATTAAATCAGAGTTCGTAATCTCAGTACCTAAACTGAGGTGCACTATAAGAAGCTTTGATGAAGGGAACAGAACGGGATCCTCATTTGGAGCACAGAACCCTTTGATGACAAAGCAAATCATGTGGATTTCTGATATGTGGGCTTGAGGCCTCCAAGTTCAAGAGGGGGAAAAGATATGGGAAGGTAGAGGGAGAAAAAGAGCCATGACTGAGGTGGAAAGGGCTAAAATTAAACTGTTCCACTTTCAAAGTTTTGTCTAAGCTCTGGCCTGCATCCAAGAATGATACAATAGTCACCATAGGAAAATGTTTTTCAATTCCAAACACATTTACACAAATTTAAAATACATGCCTTTATCTCGTTTGAAAAGACTAGATATGTTTCTTAAGTTGCATTCACTTATTTGTTTCAGGGTTTCCTCACTGCCCGCTGTGTCAAGGCACAGGTGCTGGAAATGCATGGATAATTAAGATACATCCAATGAACAAATAAATGTAATAAAGTGGTATACATCTTATGGTGGAAAAGGAAGAGAGTGAAGGTGGTTGGGAAATGCCGTATTAAAAAAATGCCTTTGAACTAAGTATTGAAAAATGAGGAGCATGTTTTATGCCAGTGGGCAGAGTGTAGGGAGAGGTTGGAATTTCAGGCAGATGGAACTATAAAAGCAAAAGAATGAGAGAACATAGCACATGAGAAATCACAATGAGTACAGCATGACTGGAGGGTAGGATAGGAAGTGGGAAGAGAGAAATCTGGAATATTACATGATTTTTATAGAATTATCATATATAGACAATCATTTCTAGAAAAGCCAAAAATTCAGTTAAAAATGGAAAAAAATGAGCTAAATAGCTGATGTATAGTTAGCCTACATAGTGCTTTCAAATGTTCATCTGTTTTTAAAGATATTGAATGGTCACAATCATATGGCAGTTGCAGGTTTCAGGTGATTAAAGTATCAAAACCAAAATTTTAGTTTAAATATACAAATTTTCAAACTCAGTAATTTTGAATTTACATGGTTAAATATCTTATTTTAAACAGATAAAAACCATTCTATTTTCAACATATAAAAACATCTTACGAGCATAGAAAAGCATTTACTTCTTCATTTTATTATCTAAAACAATAGTTCCTAATACTTTTTAGAATGAAGTCCCTTTTTTGAATATAAAGAAAAAGAAGATAAGACCTTGCACATGACAGTAGTTGTATTTTTGGTAACCACCAAGTGTACCTAATGGCATGATCTGCTCTGGCCTCAGCCACTGTGTGCAAGGAGTCTCTTGAACTATCCTGCATAGGCCATAGGGACTTTTTGACATTGCCCTTTTTCTGGGATGAGATGGGATTGATGGACAGTTGCTGGTGTTCTTGGGTGTATTTTAGTTTTCTGAATGTTCTCCTTACTGATTTACAAAAAGAGCCTGTTAATTAATTATGGCCTGGCAAAGAGAATGGAATTTCCCCTGATCTTGGCAGGTTCTAAAACATATTAACAGAATTAACACAACATTTTAAATCAACTATACTTCAATAAAAAAATACTAACAGGATGTATATTTTATTAATCATAACTGCATGTATAAAATATGAAAACAGTAATTTATATGTATGAGATGTAGTGCAAATTTAATTAGTCTGTAGATAAAGCTTGGTGCAGAAGTAGATTCCACAGTGGAGTAGATTACACAGTCTTTGCAAAACTCTTTTATCTGCTGGGGTAACTAATAAATGAATTCAGTAAAGTTGCAGGATACAAAAGCAATATGCAAAAATCAGTTGCCATTTTATACACTAACCACAAACTATCTGAAAAAGAAAATAATCTAATTTACAGCAGCATCAAAAACAATAAAAAATTTAGAAATAAATTTAACCAAGAAAGTAAAAGATCTGTAAACTATAAGACATTAATGAAACTGAAGAAGACACAAATAAATGGAACTATAAATCTTTATGGATTAAAAGACTTAATATTGTTAAAATGTCCATACTACTCAAAGCCATCTATGGATTCCATGCAATCCCTATCAAGTTTCCAATGGCATTTTTATAGAAATAGAAAAAACAATCATAAAATTCATATGAAACCATAATAGACCTTGAATAACCAAAGCAATCTTGAGAAAGAACAAAGCTGGAGGCATCATACTTCCTGATTTCAAACTATATTACAAAGCTACCGTAGTCAAAACAGTAAGGTACTGGCATTAAAAACAGACACATAGACCAATAGAGCAGAATTTAGAGCCCAGAAATATGCCAATTAACATTTGACAAGGGAGCCACAAATACTCAATGGGGAAAAGGATATTCTCTTCAATAAATGGTGTTGGGAAATCTAAATAGTATTCACATGCAAAAGAATGAACTTGGACCCTTATCTTAGACCACTTGAAAAATTAACTCAAAATGGACTTAAATGTAAGAACCCAAAATGTAAAACTTCTACAAGAGAACATAGGGGAAAAGGTCCCTGACATTTATCTTGGCAATGATTTTTTTGGATATGACACCAAAAGCACAGGCAACAAAATGAAAAATAAACAAGTGGGACTACATCAAACAAAAAAGCCTCTACACAGCAAAAGAAATGATCAACAAGATGGAAAGGCAACCTACAGAATGGAGAAAATATTTGCAAACCATATCTTTGATAAGGGGTTAATACCCAAAATAAATAAGGAATTTATGCAATGCAATAGCAAAAAAACACAGACAACAAACAAAAAACCCAACCACCAACACCAACAACAAAACCAAATAACCCTATTAAAAATGGGCAAAAAACCTGAATAGATATTTTCCCAAAGAAGATATACAATGGCCAACAGGTACATGAAAAGGTGCTCAACATCACTAATCATCAGCAAAATGCAAATCAAAACCACACTGACATATCACCTCACATCTATTAGAATGACCATTATCAAAGAGACAAGAGATAAGTGCTGGCAAAGATGTGGAGAAAAGAGAACACTTGTACACTGTTGGTGGGAATAAAAATTGGTACAGTCACTACGGAAAACAGCATGGACGTTTCTCAAACAATTTAAAATAGAACTACCATATGATCCAGCAATTTCTGTGTGTGTGTGTGTGTGTGTGTGTGTGTGTGTGTGTGTATGATGTTATATATATCAGTCACAAAAAAGAAGGAAATCCTTCCATTTGTGACAACATGGATGAAACTTGAGGGCATTATGCTAAGTGAAATAAACCAGATAGAAAAAAGGTTAATACTGTATGATATCTTCTGTATGGAATCTGAAAAGCCAAACTCATAGAAACAAAGAGTAGATTGGTGGCTGCTGGGGCAGGGGATGGGGGAAATGGGTGAAGGTGGTCAAAAGGTACAATCAGCCAAAGAAAGAAAAAAAGGTACAATCTTCCAAATCTTCCAAAGGTAATCTATAGATTCAATGCAATCCCTATTAAAATACCAATGGCATTTTTCACAGAACTAGAACACATAACTTTAGAGTATGTATGGAAACACAAAAGGCCCTAAATAGCCAAAAAAATCTTGAGAAAGAAAAGCAGAGCTGGAGGTATCACACTCCCTGACTTCAGGCTATACTACAAAGCTACAGTAATCAAAAGAGTATGGTACTGGCACAAAGAAAAGACACATAGAGAGCCCAGAAATAAACTCACGCACCTATGGTCAATTTAACCTACAACAAAGGAGGCAAGAATACACAATGGAGAAAAGACAGTCACTTCAATACGTGGTGCTGGGAAAACTGGGCAGCTACATGTAAAAGAATGAAATTAGAACATTTTCTAATTCCCCATTGGATATTCTTGCCTCCTTTGTTGTAGATTAAATTGACCATAGGTGTGTGGGTTTATTTCTTTTTTGTTGTTGTTTATTTATTTCTGGATATGTTGCCTGAGGCAAAGGAAATAAAAGCAAAAATAAACAAATGGACCTGATTAAACTTAAAAGCTTTTGCCTAGCAAAGGAAACCACTGACAAAGTGAAAAGACAACCTGCTGAATGGGAGAAAATATTTGCAAATGATATGACCAATAAGGGGTTAAAATCCAAAATATATAAACAGCTTAATATAAAAGAAAAAACCGACCTGATTAAAAAATGGGCAGAAGACCTGAATAGACATCTTTCCAAAAAAGACATACAAATGGCCAATAGGCACACGAAAAGATGCTCAACATTGCTAATTACCAGAGAAGTGTAAATCAAAACCACAATGAGATATCACCTTACACCTGTCAGTATGGCTATCAAAAAGTCTACAAATTACAAATATTGACAAGGATGTGGAGAAAAGGGAACCCTAGTACACTGTTTGTGGGAATGTAAGTTGGTACAGCCACTGTGGAAAACAGTATGGAGGTTCCTCAAAAAACTAAAAATAGAACTACCATATAATGGGACAATCTCACTCCTGGATATATATCTGAAGAAAACAAAAACACTAATTCAAAAATGTACATTCGCCCCAATGTTCATAGCAACATAATTTACAATAACCAAGATATGGAAGCAACCTAAGCATCCATTAACAGATGAATGGATAAAGAAGATATGGCATATATATACAGTGGAATATTACTTAGCCATATAAAAGAATAAAATTTTGCCATTTGCAACAAAATGGATGGACCTAGAGGGTATTATGCTTAGTGAAATAAACCAGACAGAGAAAGATGAATACTATATGTTATCACTTATATTTGGAATCTAAAAAATAAAACCAACAAATGAATATAACAAAACAGAAACAGACTCACAGATATATAGAACA
Source organism: Lipotes vexillifer (assembly GCF_000442215.2). Lineage (NCBI taxonomy): Eukaryota > Metazoa > Chordata > Mammalia > Artiodactyla > Lipotidae > Lipotes > Lipotes vexillifer. The sequence continues at coordinate 1,471,229 of NW_006775688.1, forward strand.
AAGTAGTCGTTGTCAGTGGGGAGAGGGAAGCGGGTAGGGGTACGATAGGGGTATGAGATTGAGAGATACAAACTACTATGCATGAAATAAATAAGCACAAGGACATATTGTACAGCACAGGGAAATATAGCCATTATTTTATAATAATTTTAAATGGAGTATAATGTATAAAAATATTGAATCACTATGTTGTACATCTGAAACTAATGCAAAATTGTAAATCAAGCTATACCTCAATTTAAAAAGAGTGAAAAAAAAGAAGAAATCAGATTTTGTTTATGGTACAATTAGGGATCCAATTTCTTTTTATACATACATGTATACGTATATGAATATATATGAATATAATGTACATATATATTATGTATATGTATACATATATGTATTCATTGCCTCAACTCTGCATTGTGTCTGCAATGTCATCTCTGTCCATATTTGTATGACTCTCTACTTGATTCTGTTGGTTTATCTACCCCTGTAGAAATATCACATACTCTTAATTACAGACCTTTATTTAAGTTCCCTCAGTGTGTTCATCAGAAGGGTCTTGGTTATTTTTGGCCCTTTATGCCCACATCTCAGAATCAGTTTATCAAGTATTAGAAAATCCCTGTTGGGACTGTGATTGAAATTTACAGTTTATACAATTTATAAATCAGTATTATAAAGATGGCAGTTCACCCCAAACTGACCAATAAATGTTACTGAAGCTCATTAGAGAAGACCTAAATTAATGGACAGATATACTTCTCTAATGAGCTTCAATAACATTTACAATGTTCTCCATAAAGGGTTTGCTCATTTTTATTCTAGGTACCTTATTTTTGTTGGGTTTTTTCCAAATGTAAGCAGTATTTTAAAAAATTAGATATACTATATTCTGATTTCTTAAATGGGGAATTTAGATTGCACTCTTAAATTTATGAGAAACTGGAGAGAACATATTTTGATAATTCTGAATTCTTTTCTATATGTATGAGATTCTTCATACATGCTCATGCATATGAATAGTAAAATACCATAGCATTCTAAATATTTTACTAAAAGCATAAACATCTCACCTATTCTCCTGGAAACACAGAGAATGGGGAATTGTATGCTTTGTGTACAAAAGAAGGAACGAGATATATAAGAACATTCTTACAATCAGTGAAGTAAAAGCTGATCCAGAATGCTAGCCTGTATTTTTCAGCTTGAGATCATTGTCTTACACAATACTGTGTCAAAGCTTTTTCTTTTTAACACACTAAACATTCGTATCACAATTCAAAGTTCGTTTTTCCTCTGAAGACTCTAACTGAATTAATGTCTCTGCCTAAACATTACAGACTTTTTTGTAGGAATAAAATGGTCTGGCTCAGATATCAACATGGGAAATCAGTAGAGCAAGTGCCAGATTACACTGGATTTGATTTCACCCAGTATACTCGGGGAATTTTACTTGTTACTTATCTAGCTTTTTTCCTAACCACTTTGGTTCTCCAATATAGTGAACCACTGAAGCATTTATAAAAGGAGAAATTCTTCAGTCTATCAGAAGCTGAAACTCTAACCTGTCCTTGGTGGATTTTACTCTAGATTGTCACAACAGACATTTTGACTATACTTTAAACACTAGGTTAAGTGTTCCTAAATATTTTGTTTTCTTTCTTAACCATTTCCAATCACCAAGACTTATTTATGTTTCCATTGTTTAATACAAATGGCAAAAGACATTTTATTTTCATTCTTCAACTCTTTATAATAGATGATGACATCAAAAGTCAGAAGCATTTAATATTTATGCTTAAATATACCATGTTTTTTCTAAGCAATAGAACTTCATCTATTTGCCAAAGGATAGCATTAGCCTGTTGCTTTTTTTTTTTTTTTTTTCAGTTTATGGTTCTTTCTGTATACTTTTGGGATTCCCTAACCTCCCTGCCCCATACCCCTTTTTTTTTTTTTTTTTTTTCTGAAGTTGAAAATCTTCCCTTGAAGATGTCTGAGCTTTGTTCACATAGTACCTAATTCCACTGGATCTCCTTACTGATTTATAAAATTTCCCCTTTCCTCATATGAGGAACAGAACACTCTTAAATGCTTCTATAAGTACCATCACCTGAACTGATTGGGATCTTTAGAGGTGAGAGAGAAAGATCTACTTAACTCTAATTACTTGAATTAGTGTCAGTGCTCAGTGCTTCAAGGAGCCTACTAATTTCAGTATCATTTACTTCTTTAGGGCTTAGAGGCTGCTTGTAGACACAAAGGTTAATGACTTCATTCAAATGTAATACATTCTAGGGCAATTTATGAATCTTCATGCACTTCTCCTTATATGTAATGCATTTTTAAAAATGCATTCAAGCTTTTTATCTGGTTTTAAACAGTTCGACTTCAGCATGGACTTCATTGTGTTTATTTTACTTGGTATTCATTTAGCATTTTGTACCTGCAAATTTCTTTCATCAAATTTGGGGAATTTTTAATTTCTTCCATTTGTTTCTGTCCCATTCTATTTCTTTTCTCTTTCTGGTATTTCATTTACATGTATGTTGGATTGACTGATATCATGTGGCAGGTCTCTGAGGCTCTGTTTATGTTTAAAAAATCATTTTTCTCCTTGTTCATCTTGGATGATTTCTTGGATGACTGCTCTACCTTCAATTTCATTTAATTTTTTCCTCTGTAATTTCCATTTGGCTGTTAAATCCAACCAGTGAAATTTTTTTTTATTTCTGAAACTTTAATTTTTAGGCCCAGAATTTCCATGTGATTCTTTTTTCTTTTTCTCTGATGAGATTTTTTTTTTTGTCTCCTGAGAGTTTCATTCACTGAAAATATGTTTTGTTTTACTTCAGTGAGGATAGTTATAATAGTTACTCTAAAATCTTTATCTGTCAGTTTCAACATCTGATTCATCTCAGGGTCAGATTTTACAAAATGTGATCCACTTTCTTGATTTTCATTTGTCAGTAGTTTTGAATCATATCTTGGACTTTATGAATAATAAGTTGTGGAGGTTCTGGATTCTATTACTTTTCTATGATGAGTGTTATTTCCTTTGCATTAGCAGGTGATTTTCTCGGCTAAATTTGAACTGTAAACTCTGTTTCTTTGAGGATAACCCTAGTCTCAGTTCAGATCTTTTGTTTTTAACAGAACTGCTGTAATTCTATTTCAGGTGGTTCAGGATCTGTCAGAGATGTGAGCAGAGTTAGGGGATCCTCTCTCTGGTTCCTGCCCTTTGGGGATTTCTTAATTTCTTCAGCATTCAAAGTTTCCTGGCTTCACATTTTTGGTTTCTCCAGAAAAGAAAAACTGGGAGTTTTCCCACATGCACCCCTGCTGCCAAAAAGCCTGCCTCCTGGACTGCACTTAGCTCCAAGCTAAACTCCAAGGAAAGGGCAACTTTCGTTTATGGTTCCTCATCTGCCCTTCTCCAAGCAAGCTTGCCCTCCCCACCAGAGTCATGCTTCTGTTCGCATTCCAGGGCATTCTGGTAGTTGCTTTTTGTATTATGTCCCATTTTTCTAGATGTTTTCTGCTGGGGGATAGTCCAGTAGGGTCTTAGTCTGTCATATTTGGAAGCAGAAGTTCTATCCCTGCCTGGTACTTTGACTCTTGACAGTCACTTCTTGCCTTGGTTAATGCAATACCCCCTAACCAGTCCCTGCTTCCACCCTTGACCCCTAAGGTCTATTCTTAACACTTCAGGAAGAGGGATACTGTGAAAGCATAAAAGCAACTTCTAGCGTCCCCCCATTTCACTTTAGGGATTTAGGTAAATGCTTAAAATGTCCTACTCTGCCTGATTGAAACTCCTCGGCCTGAACTTCCACGTCACGTGCTTATGCTATGCTGGTTTGCATCCTACTTTTCTGACCGCTCCTGTTTACTTTCAACAACTCGTGTTTACTCTTGCTCCTCTAATCCTGAAAGGTCGGTCCACCCTAAAAATAAGGTCCTTGGCAGTCTGGTCTTTCTCCTTTCCACTTTCTTCTCTGGAGATCTCATCCACTTCCACACTTTAAGCTTACATGTCAGGGCAAAGAAGCCTTAAGTCTCCCCCGCTTTCTCAGCAGAGTTGCAAACAGCGCTGACGTAAGGAGAATTAAGGGCTTCTGGACTCGGGGTATCCTTGAACCTTCTTCTCGCTAGCATCTGCCCAGATTTGAATAAACCGAAAGGGGAGTGCGTTTGCCAAGGTTCTAGCTGTGTTTGTCTGAAGATGGGTCTGAGAGAACTGTCCTCCCAGCATCTGAGCTCTCCCGCGCCAGCGCAGCGGACGACTGGGAAGCGGAACCCAAACGCGCGCGTCTTTGCTTCTGGCCGGGCGCGGAGAGCGCAGCGCGGTGCACCACTGGCGCGCAGCACAGCAGGGCATGGAGGAGAGCGGCGAGTCCCAGCCGACCGCGGGCTGCAGCGATGTGCGCCCGAGCGGCGATCGCGGCGGCGGCGCCCTCTCATGGGCCCCCGAGGACGCCTGGATGGGCACGCACCCTAAGGTCAGGAGGCGCGAGAGGAGCAGGGCGCCGGTCCAGGCCTCTACCCCAGGCGGAACCCACGGGCCGTGCTCCCCTTTGGGCCCTTGACTCCCAACCGCATGGAATCGCCGTTTACGCGCGAACCTCACCGAAGGGGATCCTTTATGCTCGCTGCCCGCTGCAGGCAACCTTGTTTTTGTTTGTTTAAATGAGTTGAACTCTTGTTCTGACACCGCCCCCTTCCCCCTCCCTCAGACCGTTCTTAGCTGGAGGGAACAACATTGAATACATTGCTCCTCAAGGCCAGATAGTAACCACTCCACTAATCTGAGTTTTGCTGTCTAGGGCTCGTTCTGGGGATGGTTTCATTTAATACTCACAGTAACCAAGCAAAACAGTTTGTGGGCCATGGATAAGATGTAGTAGTCTACAATGATTAAGGTTTAGGCACAATCCTCATTTGCCTGTGCTTGGCAAATTGCTGCCCTGTACCAGTCATGGCCCAAACAATGAACGGATAGTGAATGGATATAAGGGTTTTTGTAGGAATATCAGGGACTAGATACTTTGGTCTAGTAACTTTAGTAGAATTGCAGTCTTCTGCTGGAGAGCAATATTTCATAGATAATAATCTAAAAACAGTCCAGAAAAGGAACAATTTGAAGATCTTTTCATCTTCTCTTGCTTGATTTTTATCCTCCTGCTCTGATCCCTTTATTTCCCCTCAAGGTGAGAAAAACAAACACTAGCATGGAGATGTTATTCAGTGCCATAAAAGAACCAAAACATGGAGAGGGATCATGGTGGTTAGGAGCATGAACTCAAAGTTAGACTGCCTGGGTTTGAATCCTGGTTCTGTCGCCAGCTTTGTGATTTTTTTTTTTTTTTGGTGCAAGTTGTTTTATCTCATTGTTTCGCAGTTTTCTCATCTGTAAAATGGGGATAAGAATAGTACTAACCTTATAGGGTTGTTACAGGATTAAATCAGTTAATATTGGTAAAGCACTTGACATATAGTAAACATTACCTAAGTGTTTAATAAGTGGAACAACAGTAACAAATTTTAAAAACTTCTTCTAGATTTCATGTTACTATTTATATTGGTTGTTTGATTTTTCAGTTCTGCATTTGTATTATCCAGTTTGAAAATTACTTAGGTCGATCCAGTAATGCAGTATCAGATTTATCATCCTCAAACACCATTTTGATTATATTATTCCCATGCTTAGAGAATTTCCTTATGGGTAAAATTCAAACTATTAGCTTGACCATCAAGACCTTGCCACCTGGTCCCCAATTGCCTTTTCAGCGTCATTTTCAAACACGTTTAAGGTTTGAGGAGGACAGTTAATAACACCCCTCTTTTCCTGTACCTGTGCACACTTAGGAGGACTCCGATGGGGAAGTGTGACTTCAGATCTGCACCCAGGCAGGTTTGCTGACGCCTCACTTCTGCATTGTCCCTGCTTCCCCACCTAGTCACTGACATAGCTCGAATACCTCAGGCTTCTCTTGCAGGGGCAGGCTCCTGAAGAATGTTTGCTCAGTGCTGATCAACAAGTCTGAAAGCAGCAGCAGCTCGCTTGGTCCTTTAAAAAACAATGAAATAACTCCCTACTCTTGAGTGAGCAGGGGTGGGGATAGAGGCCAGGAGTGGTCTTCTTGCAGACTTTCTCCACAAGTAAATAAGAGACCAGGGAAATAGAGGCTCCCACTAACATGCGCCAACAAAAGTTCTATTAAAAAATGTCTCTACTCCTGGCAGATAGGTTTCTTTATAGGCCCTTGAATATGTGTTGCTTATTCCCACCTTTGTGTGATTACTCACACTGTTACTCTACCTTCTCTATTTATTCAAATCATACACGACAAGTCCTTCAGGGCCCAATTTGCATCCCACCTCTGCCAGAAAACATTCACCAACCAAGCTACCTGAGTGGAGCTCCTTTGACCTGTTGTGTCATGTTTTTTTATTCCACTCACTTGGTTTTTAGTCACTTACTGTCATGTATTTTTATTTACCTACAATTGCAGGTGTGCGTGTGTCTACCCTAACAATCCATAAGTTTTTTAGAGATAGGGATCAGGGCTTAATTGCCATGTAACTCCCACTATACCTATAAGAGAGTCTTATATATTATCTATTTAATGAATAGTTGTTGATTGAAAGAAAATATTAAGAGATTCTTCCTTCTCTATTTGACAATTACATTTTGATTTTCAGTATTTAGAAATGATGGAATTAGATATAGGAGATGCCACCCAAGTTTATATAGCATTCTTGGTTTACCTGGACCTCATGGAGAGTAAGTATTTGTTTTATTATTGTTTTGTTATTAGGGCGGTGGTCGGGGGATGAGGAGTTGGGTTGGCATATAGCGTTTATACATTTGCTATTAATTTTGTCACTGTTGTGATTTCTTTATTCCTTTACATTGGGAATTACTGGGTAACAGAAAATACTAGAATGATAAGGAAACATAGCTTTATAAGTGATGTTTGCTCAGCTGAGTATTAGGTAGGTGTTTGGAATTTTTATCTTTGATAAACATTATTGTCCATTCAATGATGCACTTTCAGGTAAAAGTTGGCATGAAGTAAACTGTGTGGGATTACCAGATCTCCAGCTCATCTGCCTTCTTGGTACTGAGATAGAAGGAGAAGGGTTACAGACTGTGGTACCTACACCCGTCAGTGCTTCCCTCAGCCATAACAGGTGGGCAGGTGATTTTTGATCTTTGTTTAACAGGTTAGTCCCTTTCCTGAATAAAGCACTAGGAATCATTAAATTAGAGGTAGGAATATATATATATAGTGTTTGTATACATTTTGTAAAATTTTGTCTTCCACTTTTTTAGTCAACTCCAGGTCACAGCAATGTACACTTACATACAGATACAAACAGAGCATTTGTCATTTACACTTTTCCTTTGAAAATAAAATATCTTAATATTCTAATATTGATATATCACAGATGCTTCAACAAGTTGGTTTTAATTAATGACAGAGATTCTGTAGAGAAAGACATTGGAAAGTTTTGAAACAAGGAATGTGGTTAAAAACAATCTTGATTTTTCCCTCTCACAATGTGTCTGCCACATATTGTTAACATTTTCAGATAATCTGCTGTTCGATGACTGTAAAAATTTGGAGGTTTTGTTCCTTTCCTCTCAAAGCATCTGTAGAGGTAGTAATGTATTTTAAAAGGAATTTGGGGTACAGGGATCATTGCTTTACTTTTGGTTATTTGAGGAATAAGTTAAATATGAGTATTTAACAAGTATTCATTTACTGTAAAGTATTACTGTATTTTTCATGTTCATTGGGAATTGTTTCATTTTAGATCTTTTTAACTTTATAAAAAGGCATGTAATCATTTGAGGCTCACTTTATGTACTTAATGTCATACTGCTAACATTGATCTATTGTGTATTTTGGAGGTGGGGTCTGCCATATAGCATTCCATCGTGTGATTGTACCACAGTTTTCACACCTACTCTCTTGCTGATGGAGTGTTGCTAATGTTCAACTTCAGGGGGTAATTTCAAACTGTCTTCCAAAGTGGTTGCCTCAATTTACTTTCCCCTGCAATCTTTGGAAGCTGTGTGGTCTCTTATATTTAGTATTCTTAGACTTTTAAATTTTTGTCAGTTGAATGGCTTATCTCATTGTGGTCTTAATTTGCAGTTCTCTGATATTGAACATTTATTTATATATTTAATATTTCCTCTCTTGAGAAATGTATTTTTATATCCTTTGCCTACTGGATTGCTTATAGTTTTCTCACTGACTTCTAGGAGTTCTCTATATATTCTTGATAATAATACTTTTGGTTGTGTTTCTGAGCTTTAAAATCTGTCTTTCAGGTATCTTTTGATGAATACAGTTCTTAATTTGAATATAATCCTATTCATCCATTTTCAATAATCAATATCTTTGTATCTAATTTAAGAACTATTTCCTGTCTAAAGGTCTAAGAAGTTCACCTATATTTTCCTAAGAGTTTTAAAGTTTGCTTTTTTTAATGGTATGAGAGGAAGGCTAGGAACCCTATTTTCATTTGGATAACCATTTTCCTCCACCTCCGTTTACAGAATATTCCCTCCTTTCCTTATTGTCCGACATATCATCTCTGTCATTTTCCAAAGCTCCCTCTATGCATTGATTTGTTTCTGGGCTCTCTTTATATTCCATTAGTCAATATATTTATCCTTGTGCCAATACCACATTTTCCTAATTGGTAGCTTCATAGGAAGTCCTGGTATCTGGTTAACAAGTCTCCCTTTTTGCTTTTCTTCTTTAGAAGCTGTGGCAGGCAGCCTCTAAGATGGCTTCTTATAATCCAGCCTTCTGATGGGCACACTCTTGTGTATTTCTGTTCCCTGGAGTGTGGTCTGGAGTTAGTGACTTGCTTTCAGTAAATAAAACTTGGCAAAAATGATGGGATGTTACTTCTAAGATTAGATTATAAAAGACTATGGCTATTTGGGGTCTTTTGTGTTTCCATACAAATTTGAAAATTTTTTGCTCTAGTTCTGTGAAAAATGCCATTGGTAATTTGATAGGGATTGCACTGAATCTGTAGATTGCTTTGGGTAGTATAGTCATTTTAACAATATCAATTCTTCCAATCCAAGAGCACAGTATATCATTCCTTCTGTTTGTGTCATCTTCGATTTCTTCCATCAGCATCTTACAGTTTTCAGAATACGGGTCTTCCTGACTTCAGACTATGCTGCAAAGCTACAGTAATCAAAACAGTATGGTAGTGGCACAAAAACAGCTACATAGATCAATGGGACAGGAAAGAAAGCCCAGAAATAAACCTACACACTTATGGTCCATTAATCTACCACAAAGGAGGCAAAAATATACAATGGAGAAAAGACAGCCTCTTCAATAAGCAGTGCTGGGGAAACTGGACAGTTATGTATAAAAGAATGAAATTAGAACATTCTTTAATACCATATACAACAATAAACTCAAAATGGATTAAAGACCTAAATGTGAGCCTGGATACTATAAAATTCCTAGAGGAAAACACAGGCAGGACACTCTTTGACATAAATCTCAGCATTCTTTTTTTTGATCCATCTCATAGAGTAATGGAAACAAAAGCAAAAATAAGCAAATGGGACCTAATTAAACTTACAAGCTTTTGCATAGCAAAGGAAACCATAAACAAAACAAAAAGACAACTTACGAAATGGGAGAAAATATCTGCAAACATTGCGACCAACAAGGGCTTAATTTCCAAAATATACAAACAGCTCATACAGCTCAGTATCCAAAAAACAAACAACCCAATCAAAAAATGGGCAGAAGACCTAAATAGACATTTCTCCAAAGAAGACATACAGATGGCCAATAGGCACATGAAAAGATGCTCAACATCGCTAATTATTAGAGAAATGCAAGTCAAAACTACAATGAGGTACCACCTCACACTGGTCAAAATAGCCATCATCAAAAAGCCTACAAATAATAAATGCTAGAGAGGTTGTGGAGAAAAGAGAACCCTCCTACGCTGTTGGTGGGAATGTAAATTGGTGCAGCCACTATGGAGAACAGTATGGAGGTTCCTTAAAAAACTAAAAATAGAGTTGCCATATGATACAGCAATCGCACTTCTGGTTATATATCCAGAGAAAACTCTAATTCTGAAAGATAATGCACCCCAGTGTTCATAGCAGCACTATTTACAGTACCCAAGACATGGAAGCAACTTAAATGTTCATTGACAGATGAATGGATAAAGAAGATGTGGTATGTGTGTGTGTGTGTGTGTGTGTGCGCGCGCGCACACACACACACACACACACACACACACAACGGAATATTACTCAGCCATGAAAAAGAATGAAATAATGCCATTTGCAGCAATATGGATGGAACTGCAGATTATCCTATTAAGTGAAGTAAGTCAGATAGAGATAGACAAATATCATATGATATCACTTATATGTGGAGTCTAAAATAATGATACAAATGAACTTATTTACTAAACAAATAGACTCACAGACATAGAAAACAAACTTATGGTTACCAAAGGGGAAAGAGGGGAGGGACAAATTTGGAATTTGGGATTAACAGATATACACTACTATATATAAAATAAACAACAGGACCTACTATATAGCACAGGACACTATATTTAATATCTTGTAATAACCTATAATGGAAAAGAATCTGAAAAAGAATATATATGTACACACATTTTTTTTTTCAGATATACAGCAAAGTGAGATATATATATATATATATATATATATATATATATAGTAAACAACTATACTTCAAGAAAAAAAAAAAGACTATGGTTTCTGTCAGGCACTCTCTCTGACTTGCTTGTTCTGAGGGAAGCCAGCTGCCCTGTGAACTGTCCTAGAGAAAGTCTGAACATAGAGGAGTAAAGGTAATTACTGATGGAGCAAGATTCTTGAGAGGTGGGGAGTGGTGGGTTCAAGAGACTAGTTGAAGAGATTAATATTGAGCTAGAGGAGGAACACCTGAACCTCTGAGGCTGTGGGGCAGGTAGAAAGGACAGAGGAAGACATAGGTGTATCTGACTGGGTTTACACGCAGGGACAAGGACAGAGCACCGTAAATTCTAACATGAAGCACTTTGATAAACACCTATTCCTTTCCTAATTCTCTATGATAAATGCATATTGATTTAATAGAAAGACCACTGGACCAAAGCCATAAGACCTAAGTTCTGGTCTTGACACTGACACAACATTTTCTTTGATGATTGGAGACACACCTAATTTTTCTGAGTTTCACTTTCTTTGTCTTTTATTGAGGGATATAGATTATCAGTAGATAACATGTAAGATCCCTTCCAAATCAAAGCTACCATAATTGGTTATTTTCATTGTGTGTATTGCATAAAATTAAATTTTTAGATTTCTATTAAATATTTTTTATATGTGTGATTTGTTATGAGAATTGTTTTTTGATATATCAGGCTATTTATACCCTTCTTTGAGAGGCTCCTTACTCTGAAATTTTTCTGTGTGTTTGAATATCAACACACAATTTTACTAGCATTATTTCCAATAATGCTTCTGTCTAAAAGACTTAATAATTCACTCCTTAAATCTCTCCCTTTGTGTCTTTTAATTACTCTAACAAATATCATCCTACCTAGTATTATTAATATATTATTTGTTTGGAGAAGGAACTACCATTTAGAGTTTACCTGAATTTAATCCTAAAAAATAAAATCAATAGCCTGTTTGAATCAAATCATTTCATAAGTCTAGAATAAATTTGTGTCCTATTTATTTCTATTTTTTCCCAACTGGTGATTACTGCTCTTCTAGCTTTTTAAGTTTGTTTTCTTCTTCTTTTTTTTTTATATAACAAAGTGAATCAGTTATACATATACATATGTTCCCATATCTCTTCCCTCTTGTGTCTCCCTCCCTCCCACCCTCCCTATCCCACCCCTCCAGGTGGTCACAAAGCACCGAGCTGATCTCCTTGTGCTATGCGGCTGCTTCCCACTAGCTAGTTTGGTAGTGTATATATATCCATGCCTCTCTCTCACTTTGTAACAGCTTACACTTCCCACTCCCCATATCCTCAAGTCCATGCTCTAGTAGGTCTGTGTCTTTATTCCTGTCTTGCCCCTAGGTTCTTCATGACATTTTTTTTCCCTTAAATTCCATATATATTTGTTAGCATACGGTATTTGTCTTTCTCTTTCTGACTTACTTCATTCTGTATGACAGACTCTGGGTCTATCCACCTCATTACAAATAGCTCAGTTTCGTTTCTTTTTATGGTTGAGTAATATTTCACTGTATATATGTGCCACATCTTCTTTATCCATTCATCTGATGATGGACACTTAGGTTGTTTCCATGTCCAGGCTATTGTAAATAGAGCTGCAATGAACATTTTGGTACATGACTCTTTTCGAATTATGGTTTTCTCAGGGTATATGCCCAGTAGTGGGATTGCTGGGTCATATGGTAGTTCTATTTGTAGTTTTTTAAGGAACCTCCATACTGTTCTCCACAGTGGCTGTATCAATTTACATTCCCACCAACAGTGCAAGAGGGTTCCCTTTTCTCCACACCCTCTCCAGCACTTATTGTTTCTAGATTTTTTTGATGATGGCCATTCTGACTGGTGTGAGATGATATCCCATTGTAGTTTTGATTTGCATTTCTCTAATGATTAATGATGTTGAGCATTCTTTCATGTGTTTGTTGGCAGTCTGCGTATCTTCTCTGCAGAAATGTCTATTTAGGTCTTCTGCCCAGTTTTGGATTGGGTTGTTTGTTTTTTTGTTATTGAGCTGCATGAGCTGCTTATAAATTTTGGAGATTAATCCTTTGTCAGTTGCTTCATTTGCAAATATTTTCTCCCATTCTGAGGGTTGTCTTTTGGTCTTGTTTATGGTTTCCTTTGCTGTGCAAAAGCTTTGAAGTTTCATTAGGTCCCATTTGTTTATTTTTGTTTTTATTTCCATTTCTCTAGGAGGTGGGTCAAAAAGGATCTTGCTGTGATTTATGTCATAGAGTGTTCTGCCTATGTTTTCCTCTAAGAGTTTGATAGTTTCTGGCCTTACATTTAGGTCTTTAATCCATTTTGAGCTTATTTTTGTGTATGGTGTTAGGGAGTGATCTAATCTCATACTTTTACATGTACCTGTCCAGTTTTCCCAGCACCACTTATTGAAGAGGCTGTCCTTTCTCCACTGTACGTTCCTGCCACCTTTATCAAAGATAAGGTGACCATATGTGCATGGGTTTATCTCTGGGCTTTCTATCCTATTCCATTGATCTATCTTTCTGTTTTTGTGCCAGTACCATACTGTCTTGATTACTGTAGCTTTGTAGTATAGTCTGAAGTCAGGCAGCCTGATTCCTCCAGCTCCATTTTTTGTTCTCAAGATTGCTTTGGCTATTCGGGGTCTTTTGTGTTTCCATACAAATTGTGAAATTTTTTGTTCTAGTTCTGTGAAAAATGCCAGTGGTAGTTTGATAGGGATTGCATTGAATCTATAGATTGCTTTGGGAAGTAGAGTCATTTTCACAATGTTGATTCTTCCAATCCAAGAACATGGTATATCTCTCCATCTGTTTGTATCATCTTTAATTTCTTTCATCAGTGTCTTATAATTTTCTGCATACAGGTCTTTTGTCTCCTTAGGTAGGTTTATTCCTAGATATTTTATTCTTTTTGTTGCAATGGTAAATGGGAGTGTTTTCTTGATTTCACTTTCAGATTTTTCATCATTAGTATATAGGAATGCCAGAGATTTCTGTGCATTAATTTTGTATCCTGCTACTTTACCAAATTCATTGATTAGCTCTAGTAGTTTTCTGGTAGCATCTTTAGGATTCTCTATGTATAGTATCATGTCATCTGCAAACAGTGACAGCTTTACTTCTTCTTTTCCGATTTGGATTCCTTTTATTTCCTTTTCTTCTCTGATTGCTGTGGCTAAAACTTCCAAAACTATGTTGAATAAGAGTGGTGAGAGTGGGCAACCTTGTCTTGTTCCTGACCTTAGTGGAAATGCTTTCAGTTTTTCGCCATTGAGGATGATGTTGGCTGTGGGCTTGTCATATACGGCCTTTATTATATTGAGGAAAGTTCCCTCTACACCTACTTTCTGCAGGGTTTTTATCATAAATGGGTGTTGAATTTTGTCAAAAGCTTTCTCTGCATCTATTGAGATGATCATATGGTTTTTCTCCTTCAATTTGTTAATATGGTTAATCACATGTTGATTGATTTGCGTATATTGAAGAATCCTTGCATTCTTGGAATAAACCCCACTTGGTCATGGTGTATGATCCGTTTAATGTGCTGTTGGATTCTGTTTGCTAGTATTTTGTTGAGGATTTTTACATCTATGTTCATCACTGATATTGGCCTGTAGTTTTCTTTCTTTGTGACATCCTTGTCTGGTTTTGGTATCGGGGATGGTGGCCTCCTAGAATGAGTTTGGGAGTATTCCTCCCTCTGCTATATTTTGGAAGAGTTTGAGAAGGATAGGTGTTAGCTCTTCTCTAAATGTTTGATAGAATTCGCCTGTGAAGCCATCTGGTCCTGGGCTTTTGTTTGTTGGAAGATTTTTAATCACAGTTTCAATTTCAGTGCTTGTGATTGGTCTGTTCATATTTTCTATTTCTTCCTGATTCAGTCTTGGCAGTTTGTGCATTTCTAAGAATTTGTCCATTTCTTCCAGATTGTCCATTTTATTGGCATAGAGTTGCTTGTAGTAATCCCTCATGATTTTTTGTATTTCTGCAGTGTCAGTTGTTACTTCTCCTTTTTCATTTCTGATTCTATTGATTTGAGTCTTCTCCCTTATTTTCTTGATGAGTCTGGCTAATGGTTTATCTATTTTGTTTATCTTCTCAAAGAACCAGCTTTTAGTTTTATTGATCTTTGCTATTGTTTCCTTCATTTCTTTTTCATTTATTTCTGATCTGATTTTTATGATTTATTTCCTTCTGCTAACTTTGGGTTTTTTTTGTTGTTCTTTCTCTAATTGCTTTAGGTGCAAGGTTAGGTTGTTTATTCGAGATGTTTCCTGCTTCTTAAGGTGGGCTTGTATTGCTATAAACTTCCCTCTTAGAACTGCTTTTGCTGCATCCCATAGGTTTTGGGTCGTTGTATCTCCATTGTCATTTGTTTCTAGGTATTTTTTAATTTCCTCTTTGATTTCTTCAGTGATCACTTCGTTATTAAGTAGTGTATTGTTTAGCCTCCATGTGTTTGTATTTTTTACAGCTCTTTTCCTATAATTGATATCTAGTCTCATGGCGTTGTGGTCGGAAAAGATACTTGATACAATTTCAATTTTCTTAAATTTACCAAGGCTTGATTTGTGACCCAAGATATGATCTATCCTGGAGAATGTTCCATGAGCACTTGAGAAAAATGTGTATTCTGTTGTTTTTGGATGGAGTGTCCTATAAATATCAATTAAGTCCATCTTGTTTAATGTATCATTTAAAGCTTGTGTTTCCTTATTTATTTTCATTTTGGATGATCTGTCCATTGGTGAAAGTGGGGTGTTGAAGTCCCCTACTATGAATGTGTTACTGTCGATTTCCCCTTTTATGGCTGCTAGTTTTTGCCTTATGTATTGAGGTGCTCCTATGTTGGGTGCATAAATATTTACAATTGTTATATCTTCTTCTTGGATCGATCCCTTAATCATTATGTAGTGTCCTTCTTTGTCTCTTCTGATAGTCCTTATTTTAAAGTCTATTTTGTCTGATATGAGAATTGCTACTCCAGCTTTCTTTTGGTTTCCATTTGCATGGAATATCTTTTTCCATCCCCTTACTTTCAGTCTGTATGTGTCTCTAGGTCTGAAGTGGGTCTCTTGTAGACAGCATATATATGGGTCTTGTTTTTGTATCCATTCAGCCAATCTGTGTCTTTTGGTGGGAGCATTTAGTCCATTTACATTTAAGGTAATTATCGATATGTATGTTCCTATTCCCATTTTCTAAATTGTTTTGGGTTCGTTATTATAGGACTTTTCCTTCTCTTGTGTTTTTGTCTAGAGAAGTTCCTTTAGCATTTGTTGTAAAGCTGGTTTGGTGGTGCTGAACTCTCTCAGCTTTTGCTTGTCTGTAAAGGTTTTAATTTCTCCATCAAATCTGAATGAGATCCTTGCTGGGTAGAGTAATCTTGGTTGCAGGTTTTTCTCCTTCATCACTTTCAGTATGTCCTGCCACTCCCTTCTGGCTTGTAGAGTTTCTGCTGAGAGATCAGCTGTTAACCTTATGGGGATTCCCTTGTGTGTTATTTGTTGTTTTTCCCTTGCTGCTTTTAATATGCTTTCTTTGTATTTAGTTTTTGACAGTTTGATTAATATGTGTCTTGGCGTATTTCTCCTTGAATTTATCCTGTATGGGACTCTCTGTGCTTCCTGGACTTGATTAACTATTTCCTTTCCCATATTAGGGAAGTTTTCAACTATAATCTCTTCAAATATTTTCTCAGTCCCTTTCTTTTTCTCTTCTTCTTCTGGAACCCCTATAATTCGAATGTTGGTGCGTTTAATGTTGTCCCAGAGGTCTCTGAGACTGTCCTCAGTTCTTTTCATTCTTTTTTCTTTATTCTGCTCTGCAGTAGTTATTTCCACTATTTTATCTTCCAGGTCACTTATCCGTTCTTCTGCCTCAGTTATTCTGCTATTGATCCCATCTAGAGTATTTTTCATTTCATTTATTGTGTTGTTCATCGTTGTTTGTTTCATCTTCAGTTCTTCTAGGTCCTTGTTAAATGTTTCTTGCATTTTGTCTATTCTATTTCCAAGATTTTGGATCATCTTTACTATCATTACTCTAAATTCTTTTTCAGGTAGACTGCCTATTTCCTCTTCATTTGTTAGGTCTGGTGGGTTTTTATCTTGCTCCTTCATCTGCTGTGTGTTTTTCTGTCTTATCATTTTGCTTATCTTAACTGTGTTTGGGGTCTCCTTTTTGCAGGCTGCAGGTTCGTAGTTCCCGTTGTTTTTGGTGTCTGTCCCCAGTGGCTAAGGTTGGTTCAGTGGGTTGTGTAGGCTTCCTGGTGGAGGGTACTAGTGCCTGTGTTCTGGTGGATGCAGCTGGATCTTGTCTTTCTGGTGGGCAGGTCCACGTCTGGTGGTGTGTTTTGGGGTGTATGTGGACTTTTTATGATTTTGGGCAGCCTCTCTGTTAATGGGTGGGGTTGTGTTCCTGTCTTGCTAGTTGTTTGGCATTGGATGTCCAGCACTGTAGCTTGCTGGTTGTTGAGTGAAGCTGGGTGCTGGTGTTGAGATGGAGATCTCTGAGAGATTTTTGCCATTTGATATTATGTGGAGCTGGGAGGTCTCTTGTGGACCAGTGTCCTGAAGTTGGCTCTCCCACCTCAGAGGCACAGCACTGACTCCTGGCTGCAGCACCAAGAGCCTTTCATCCACATGGTTTAGAATAAAATGGAGAAAAAATAGAAAGAATTAGTAGAAGTAGGAAGAAAGGAAGAATGGAGGAAAGGAAGAAAGAAAGAAAAGAAAGAAAGAGAAAGAAAGAAAGGAAGGAAGGAAGGAGGGAGGGAGGGAGGAGGGAAGGAAGGAAAAAAGAAAGAAGATAAAGTAAAATAAAATAAAGTAAGATAAAATATAATAAAGTTATTAAAATAAAATAATTAATAAGAAAAAAATTAAAAACAAAAAACAAAGAAACAAAAAACCCGCACGGATAGAACCCTAGGACAAATGGTGGAAGCAAAGCTGTACAGACAAAATCTCACACAGAAGCATACACATACACACTCACAAAAAGATGAAAAGGGGAAAAAAATCATAAATCTTGCTCTCGAAGTCCACCTCCTTAATTTGGGATGATTCGTTGTCGATTCATGTATTCCACAGCTGCAGGGTACATCAAGTTGATTGTGGAGCTTTAATCCGCTGCTTCTGAGGCTGCTGGGAGAGATTTCCCTTTCTCTTCTTTGTTCTTACAGCTCCCAGGGGCTCAGCTTTGGATTTGGCCCTGCCTCTGTGTGTAGGTCGCTGGAGGGCGTCTGTTCTTCGCTCAGACAGGACGGGGTTAAAGGAGCCGCTGATTCGGGGGCTCTGGCTCACTCAGGCCGGGGGGGAGGGAGGGGCAGGGAGTGCGGGGCGGGCCTGCAATGGCAGAGGCCGGCGTGTCGTTGCACCAGCCTGAGGCCCGCCATGCGTTCCCCCGGGTAAGTTGTCCCTGTATCCCGGGACCCTGGCAGTGGCGGGCTGCACAGGCTCCCTGGAAGGGAGGTGTGGATAGTGACCTGTGCTCTCACACAGGCTTCTTGGTGGCGGCAGCAGCAGCCTTAGCGTCTCATACCCGTCTCTGGGGTCCGCGCTTTTAGCCGCGGCTCGCGCCCGTCTCTGGAGCTCCTTTAAGCAGCGCTCTTAATCCCCTCTCCTCGCGCACCAGGAAACAAAGAGGGAAGAAAAAGTCTCTTGCCCCTTTGGCAGGTCCAGACTTTTCCGCGGACTCCCTCCCGGCTATCCGTGGCGCACTAACCCCCTGCAGGCTGTGTTCACGCAGCCACCCCCAGTCCTCTCCCGGCGCTCTGACCGAAGCCTGAGCCTCAGCTCCCAGCCCCGCCCGCCCCTGCGGGTGAGCAGACAAGCCTCTCGGGCTGGTGAGTGCCGGTCGGGCTGAGCCTCTGTGCGGGAATCTCTCCGCTTTGCCCTCCGCACCCCTGTTGCTGCGCTCTCCTCCGCGGCTCCGAAGCTCCCCGCTCCGCCTCCCGCAGTCTCCGCCCGCGAAGGGGCTTCCTAGTGTGTGGAAACTTTTCCTCCTTCACAGCTCCCTCCCACTGGTGCAGGTCCCGTCCCTATTCTTTTGTCTCTGTTTTTTCTTTTTTCTTTTGCCCTACCCAGGTACATGGGGGGTTTCTTGCCTTTTGGGAGGTCTGAGGTCTTCTGCCAGCGTTCAGTAGGTGTTCTGTAGGAGTTGTTCCACATGTAGATGTATTTCTGATGTATCTGTGGGGAGGAAGGTGATCTCCGCGTCTTACTCTTCCGCCATTTTCCCGGAAGCCCTGTTTTCTTCTTTAAATAGAATTAGTTGGAAGGTTAACTTAGTAATCCATTTTTATACTCTTGCATTTAATAACTCAGAGGGCTTAAGTCTATGTGTTTTGTTTTTGTATAAATATTCATAATTATATTATGCAGTGGAATAATAATACACAAAATAGCACAAATGAGGCCCAATACACATTATATTTATTATGCCTTTTATGGCATGAAACTTTTTCAACTCAAAGTATGCAAATAACCTTTTAGCAAAGATTTGTGTGTGTTTGTTTGATTTCATTCCTCAGTTTTTAACAGGAGTGATATTTTTAGGTAGTAGGCAAACTTATCTATTTTTACTTCTCTATGTACTTTGTATATAAAATGTTACATATCTAACAGAGATGCTGCAATTTCAGACGTTTGTGGTTAATGTAGGAATTTTCCTTCATTAGTAACACAAAGAAAATTATTGAGTTTGAAGCTTTGGCAGCCTTGTATAGGGAAGAGATTCATTAAGCCAAGTCCTAAAAGTATTTGGGTAGGAATTTATGAAGGTAGCTCACCTTAAATAAATACATTTTTTTAAAATTTAAGAGAACAAACAGCTCTTAATTTATCTGATAATAAATCATCTACAAAAATAAATAACTCTGTGTTCACTTTTGAATATCATTACTGTCAGATAATATTGCTTGGACTTTTTAGTTTAGCAAATATTTATAGACAATTATGTGTCAGGAAGTGATCTAAGTGCTAGGAATACCGCATTGATCAAGACAGCCTCTTTCTTTTTTTGAGGTATAATTGACAGGCAACATTATATTAGTTGCAGGTATAAAACATGATGATTTGATATTTGCATGTATTGGGAAATGATCACCACAATGAGTCTAGTTAACATTCGTCACCATACATAGTAACAGAATTTTTTTCTTATGATAAGAACTCTTAAGATCTACTTTCTTAGCCACTTTCAAATATGCAATAGTGTTATTAACTGTAGTCACTGTGCTGTACACTACATTCCCATGACTTATGTATTTTATATCTGGAAGTTTATACCTTTTGACTCTTTTCACCCGTTTCACCCACTGCCTCTGGCACCCACCATTCTGTTCTCTGTATTTATGAATTTTGTGTGTGTGTGTGATTCCACATATGCATGTGGTATTTAAGACATTCTCTTGAAAGTAATGTTCTAGCACTAAATGTTGGCTGGAAAATAACTTTTATTTCATTTTTTGGTAATTGTTAGATGAGATCTGGTAAAAACAGAATTGTCCTTTGTTCAGAGATTTAATTAACTGTAATTTGGGACCACCGCCACTTATTTTATTGTTAGGTAACTGAATAACAAGGGTAGTGGAGTACTGATAGTACTTTACACTAGGTTGTGTCAGGACCCAAAAGAAGGACAGAAAAAGCCTCCTGAAAGTTGTAAGACACCATGTTTTAGTAGGACAAGTGCAAGTAGTTAAATGTGCCTGCCTGCCTAGCATGGAATCTAGTTCAGAGTAGGTGATTAATGGCATTGATTAAGGCTGCTAATGAACAAATGAATGTATAGAACTCATGAGAAAAGGGAAGGATGGGAAATGAGGCTGGAAGAGTTACGTACATCATGAAGGCCATCACTGTTTTCACTTTTTTGCTGTTACAAATTGTACTGTGATGAATAGCCTTGTAAATATATCCTTGTTCTCAAGTATGAGCGTTTCTCTAATGTAGAAACCTAGAGGTGAAATGTCTGGGACATATAGCATTTATACCTTCATCTTTACTGGTTATTACTAACTTGCTGTCCAGAAGGTTATCCGTTTATGGTCCCACTGACAATATATAAGTTTCCATAGACTAGGAGAAGAGATTTACTGACATATAGCTGACAAAGATTAATTCAGAATATGTAAATAACTTCTCTGCCTCAAGGAAAAAAACAACCCAAATGAAAAACATGGGCAAAGAATGTGAACAGGCAGTTCATAGAAGAGGAACTGAAATCCTCAAATCTATTTGTAATCAGGGAAATACAAATATAAGACGTGCTTGTTCATGTTTATCTTGATGATGCATAAGGTTTTCAGACAGTTTATATTGTTATTGTTTGACAAAAAGAAGGTATGGGGGTATCTTTGAACAGGGCTATAGCTAGCTCATAACATGCCTTGGAGCGAATTAGAAAAAGGGACTCCCTCTGGACATACAGAAAAAGTCTTTTCACCAGGATTCAAGGTTTGGCAAGCACCGTAAATCAGATTTCAGACGCACTTGTACCTGGCCTCCTTGTGCAAGGCACAGTCTGTACAACATACATGATTCCTTACCCCTGAAGCTTGTCTGTTGAGTCCTAGGTTTCCAGAAGGAACTCTAAAAATTACTGGTACATGGATGGTGTTATTGAAGGGCTTTAAGCACGGGAGTGATGCTGTAGGTTATTCCATGTGGTTATAAGAGTATTTTGCATTTGTAGAGAAGTTACAGAATTTCAAAGTACCTTCACATGTATACTCTCATTTCATCAGCTCTAAAATCCTTAGTGGTATATAGGGTAATTGTTTTATCCTAATTTCACATATAAAAAGCTTAGATTAAAAATGTGGTTTTATTTATGCTCTACTGTTTCCAAAAGATAATAAAGGATTAAATGAGTTGCTCCAAGATCTCATAGTAACAAAGTCTCATAGCTATAGTTCTTCTTACTTTGTTGGTGATTTTAAAATCTTTTTCTGTAGAATAAAACCAGATACAGAAAACTACATAATATAAATGCATAGATTGAGTTACAAGGCAAACATTTTGAACACTTGTAACCCATCAAGTCAAGAAATAGAACTTTTCTAGCCATCCCAGAACCACTTGAGTGTGCCCTGTCCTAAACATTACCTTTTCCTTTCCCGTTATTCTTACTTTTATAATAATAACTTTTATTTTGGCTATACTGTTTTATGGTGTACTCATGGTACATTTCAACGTTTCCCTGTCCTCTGTATTTTCTGAAAATTGGCAACTGGAACCAGGGCCTTGATTATATCATATTAATAAGACTGTAGCTGGTGGTCTGTACTTTGGTCAGGAGGCATGTAATGTCCTTTTCCTTTTTTTTTTTTTTTTTTTTGCGGTACGCGGGCCTCTCACTGTTGTGGCCTCTCCCGTTGCGGAGCACAGGCTCCAGACGCGCAGGCTCAGCAGCCATGGCTCATGGGCCCAGCCTCTCCGCGGCACGTGGGATCTTCCCGGACCGGGGCACAAACCTGTGTCCCCTGCATCGGCAGGCGGACTCTCAGCCACTGCGCCACCAGGGAAGCCCCATTTACTTTTTATATACATTTTAAAATCAACTTAATTTCTACAAATAAAGCACTTCTTTATTTACATCTCAGATTTTTCCCATTAAAAAATGTTTTTGGTTATATCCTGTAAATTTCTGTTGATCTGCAGTAGAGTCCAGCAAACTCTTTCCGTAAAGCTCTAGGGATTTGCAGGCCATTTGGGCTCTATTGCAGCTCCTTAGCTCTGCCATGTTATGGTAAAAGCAGCGTTAGACAGTACATAAACAAATGGTTTGGTTTTTATAACTTTATTTACAAGAACAGAGGGCAGTCCAGATTTGGCCCATAGACCATTGGTTTACCAACCCCTGATCTGTGGGTTTTGCCTCTGTCCTTCTGTTTTCCTTACAATTTTTCTGTTAAAGAACCTGGGCTGTTTGACATGCATACTCTCCCATAATCTGGGTTTGTCAGTTACTCATGGTGCATTTCAACATGTCTCCCTGGCCTCTGTGTTTTCTGCAAATTGGCAGCTGAAACCAGCAGCTTGATTAGATGCAGTTGGATCATGTTAGTAAGACTATAGCTGGTAGTCTGTTCTTTCATCAGGCAACGTATTATGTCTGGTTACCTCTCTGTGTGATCTTAGTAGCATTGATGCTTAATGCCTAGCTTTGACTGGTGGTTTTAACCTTTGTTGTCATTGTTGTTCTGACCTATGATTCTAGTCCACTTCCCTTGAACTGCAGCACAGATACAGTAGAGCTTTGGTTCATATATTGTTCCCAGGACCTCTTAGTGCTGACTTCCCCCTTTGACTTTCACTCAAGAAAGCACAGTAGAATGGGTGTAGGTGAGAGTGATGATATATTATGGGGAATATTAATTTTATATTAAAATATGACCTGCCAACTTCGATGCTTTGTTGTTAGAAACAAATTACTTTCTACACACTGCACAACCAACCTGAGCAAACCAGCTGTAAATCACTATCCTAGACTGTGTTGCTTAGCTGCTTGATTATAGTGCTTTTTTTTTTTTTTTTTTTTTTTTTTTGCGGTATGTGGGCCTCTCACTGTTGTGGCCTCTCCCATTGTGGAGCACAGGCTCCGGACGAGCAGGCTCAGCGGCCATGACTCACGGGCCCAGCCGCTCCACGGCATGTGGGATCTTCCCAGACCGGGACACGAACCCGTATCCCCTGCATCGGCAGGCGGACTCTCAACCACTGCGCCACCAGGGAAGCCCTATAGTGCTTTTTTTTTTTAATGCTCTTTATTCCTCAAAAAGTTTAAAATGACATTTTTATTACTAGGGAATCTGGGTAGTATACAAAGCCTGAGAGCCAGAGGAGTTGGCAGTTGCTGTGGGTGCCACTTCATGTTATTTACAAAGGGCATATTACACATTAAGGCATGATAGCTGTCTTCTTTATTGAAGTCCCAAGTTTTAGAGTCTGTTGTTTGTAATACTGGACCACACTCTATCATTTACATAGTTAACTACAACTTAGTTATAAAATATTTCCCCAGTGATAACAATAAATAATCTCACTGTAGCTCTTAAAACTACAGCAGTAGCTATCTTGCTGCTTGACTGCTGAGTGGCAGAGTGGCGTATATATTTGCAAGGCTTATGCTTTCCATTGTTTATTTTATGGTGTATATGTATTTGGTGACTCCTTAAAAGGTAACAAATCTAGACAACATTTAATGTTATATCTGCGTCAATTTCTAAGAATGCCCAAACAGTTTTTGTATCCATTTCCTATTTATTTTCCCAGGCTTTGGACCTAGTGATTTTTTGTACATAGTTTTTGGCAAGAGTACAGACAGATTCCATTACAGAGCAAATGTGTATTTGAATAGCAGTGAGTGAATGCATTACTTTGAGCAAAAGTACAGTTTATGATTGGTGTTTTCTGTAAAACAGTTATGCATAATATTTGCTCATAGTTAAAACACTTTGGCGTATTTTTCAAGGCTCAGAAGGTCTTATGTATACTGGTCCCTTGTGAAAATATTGATTTAATACTACTTGCTGATCTCCAGTGGCAGAATAGAATTGGTAAAATGCCTATATCTGATACCTAGTGGGAAAATTATGTTGATGGAGTATGAAGTTGTTTGTGTTTCTTGAAGGGAAAGACACAGCTCCTTTTTCTCTCATCTAAAAATACCTCCTAAAGCTAATGTAAAATAATCTTTAGCTTACATTTTAAAATAGTAAGTTATGTATTCGGATGGCATACGGAAAGTAGTCTAGATTGTTTCTTACTAAAGTGAATCTAAGAATCCATGTAGCAGGTTTGGTCAGTGACCGTAGAGGTATGACTACAGTTTCCCCAGACTTCATGATGATATAAAATCATAGTAATAAATTCACAGAGGTCAAAGAGATCTGATGAATTTAAAAATGAGACAACCAGAGGAATGCTAATGAAAGACAAGGGCCTTTTTCAGAGCTAAGGGAGCAAATGAAGTCAAATTTGTGTTCACATGGCTTAATTAGCTTCTCTTTGGACTATTCTGCCATGGATATTTGTTGAGTGTCCCTAAATGTGTGAAGTATATTACAGCAAAGTTAGGATAATAGTTTTACAGGCTTCTGTAAGTATTATAGGTAGTTACAAATGGGGAAATTTCTTAATAAACTGACACAAGGACCCATACCAAATTGTGAGGAAAAAAAATGTTTTTCTGTTTTTTAGCTATCAGTTTTGGGGTTTTTTGTTTGTTTTCTGATAGAATTTATGTTGTCTTTCAGTTTCAATGTCAATTTAGTTTCTTCGGTAAAATATGAGAGATGTGCTGAAAACTGAAACCCCAGTTGCCATATTTTAAGCTTATCTGCTTTTATACATAAGTTTAAAAAAAAAAGCTGAGCAAAGTGTTTTCTACAATCATGAGATTCAGGGACAGTTAAGGTACTGTTTTTTGAAATGCTCTGTAAATCTCCTTTGTTACAAAGGACCATAGTTCCTTGCTTAGTAATACCAGTGAATCATTCATCTTTTTAAACCCAGCTAAATTATAAATGGCTGTCTTCTCTCAGTGCCAGAGAAGGATAGTGGATAGTTTCTGTGAAGATGGAGCCTGTCCAATGACCATTTTATCCACCCCACTTCCACAAATTTGTGACATTTCTTTTGATGTGTGGTGATTGATAACCTCTCTAAAAGAGATACCTTCAGCCAGTTTATCTGAGAGGCAATTTTTCCAAATATTCTCTTTCTTAGCATCTTCCAGTCTGAATATTACTCTAGAAATTTAGAAAAAAGTCTTCAACATTCCATATACCAAATTGGTCATCTGCTAGTTCAGCAGCCATAAGGCTAAAAGTCTAAGAACTTTTGTCATTTGGTTTGGTCAGAACTCTTCTGGCAAGATTCTTGTACAATTTATGCTTTAAGAGAAGTGAAGACAACTCATTCAGAGCCAAAGTTAGGATTTCTAGCCTGTGATTTTTTAAATCTGATGCTTAGCTTATTAAGCCATATCAAGCTGTTTCTTACAGCATTGTTGTCAACGTTTTCAATGTTTCAAAAAAATACATTCTTCCTTCTTCCTACATTGAATCAATGAATTGCAGTTCTTTTTTCTTTGTTGGAATTAATGTAGCTTTTAAATACAGATTTTAAAGACGGTAAATAGTAATTTCTCTTTTCTTAAAGATCATGATTATTTTTTAAATATTTTATTAGCTGTTTATGTGTTATCACAGCAGTAACCCAGGTAATAAAATAGACCAACTGTTTTTTTTTTTTTTTTTTTTTT
>NW_006775688.1:1497270-1512269 GCF_000442215.2 Lipotes vexillifer
GGCCTCTCCCGTTGGCGGAGCACAGGCTCCGGACACGCAGGCTCAGCGGCCATGGCTCACGGGCCCAGCCGCTCCACGGCACGTGGGATCCTCCCGGACCAGGGCATGAACCCGTGTCCCCCGCATTGGCAGGCAGACTCCCAACCACTGCGCCACCAGGGAGGCCCCAACTGTTTATTTTTAAATTCATTGTACCAGTGTTTTTATAGGGAGAAGAAAAAGAACCCATATTTTAAAACACTGAGATGTGTAGGAAAAATTAAAATTTTATTTATTGTTCTTATACTAAAATAATATAACTTTCAGTAAAAATACTATGAATGTATATAATTATACTTTTTCTTTAAGCATTAAATGTAATGAATATAAATGAATATTAATATAATTATAGACTATCTAGAGTCAAAGAAGCATGTTTTGGTTTGGGGGGAAAGGATAAAAAAGTAAATTGCATATTACTCCAGCATTTTCTAGTTTGCTCATTCGTTTACTAGGCGTCTGTTGTGTGCTGGACTCAAGGGATCCAAAACATCACAAGATGCTCACAGTCTTTAGCTGAGACGGACAGACATTTATAGCCATCGTGATGAATGTAATGAGAGACGTGTACGAGGCACTGAGGAGGATTGCAGAGGGAGGAGATAGAACCTTGCCTGGTGATACAGGAGGTGTGGGAGGCTGAGAAAGCTTCCTGCAGGGCGAGCTGTTTGAAATATGTGTAGGCATTCCATGTGGAATGGAGTTGGGGATGGATGTTCCTAACAGAAGTAATAACATGAGCAAGGTATTGAGATCTGAGAGAGCATGGAAACTGCAAATGTTTCCTTAAAACGGGATATTAGTAATGGCAGAGGGAGGGCATGCCTGCAACTGGTGAGAAAGCCCTGGATTAGGGGTGTGTGGTGTGTTGATGTGAGAGAGATGGGAATGGGAGAAGGAGGAGGGAGGGAAGGAAGGAGAGACAGAGATAGAAAATATGGAAATAATACCCCTTCTCCTGATAAGCAATAGATCAGGAGAGGCTGAAAGGGTTAGGGAATTCAAAGATAAGAGAAAGTTAAATCAAGTGTTTTGCCACTTTGGGAGATGCTGGTATATCCTGAAAAAAAAAAAGTAGGAAAATTATTTGAATCAGAGTATTAGGAATTGTAATGCTTGTTTCCATTTTCTCTAAAGATACCAATTAAAATATACAAATCTGCGAGGATATAGGAAATGACCAGCGGTTAGTGCAAAACCAAATTTTAGGGATTTGAGGAGATTAAGTAACTCCCTCCATCTCTTGCTATTTCACAAGCTTCCTTTGTTGAACCTTTTCAAGTTCCTCGCCTCAAAATGTTAAAATGTTCTAGGGCTTAGGCCTCTGAGCTTTTCTCTTCTTTGGTAGCTTCATCTGGTTCCATGGTTTTAAATATCATCCATATACTGATGACTTCCAAATTTATGTCTCTTCCTCTGCCTCTTCTATGAATCTAAGACTCATATTTAACTGTCTACTTGACATCTCCACTGATCTAAATGGCATCTCAAATTGCCATGTCCAAAAAGAACTCTTTCTGTTTTGTAAATAAGTTCATTTGTACCATTTTATTTTAGATTCTGCATGTAAGCCATATCATATGATATTTGTCTTTTTCTGTCTGACTTACTTCACTCAGTATGACAATCTGTAGGTCCATCCATGTTGCTGCAAATGGCATTATTTCATTATTTTTAATGGCTGAGTAATATTCCACTGTATATATGCACCACATCTTGTTCATCTATTCACCTGTCCATGGACATTTAGGTTGCTTCCTTGTCCTGGCTATTGTAAACAGTGCTGCAATGAACATTGGAGTGCATGTATCCTTTCAGACCATCTTTTTCTCTGGATATATGCCCAGTAGTGGGATTGCAGGATCATATGGTAGCTCTGTTTTTAGTTTTTTAAGAAATCTCCATACTGTTCTCCACAGTGGCTGTACCAATTTACATTCCCACCAATAGTGTCGGAGGATTCCCTTCTCTCCACACTTTCTCCAGCATTTATTGTTTGTAGATTTTTTGTTGATGGCCCTTCTAACTGGCGTGA
The DNA here is from genome assembly GCF_000442215.2 of Lipotes vexillifer. Taxonomy (NCBI): domain Eukaryota; kingdom Metazoa; phylum Chordata; class Mammalia; order Artiodactyla; family Lipotidae; genus Lipotes; species Lipotes vexillifer. The sequence continues at coordinate 1,499,345 of NW_006775688.1, forward strand.
GATGTTATCTCACTGTAGTTTTGATTTGCATTTGTCTAATAATTAGTGATGTTGAACATCTTTTCATGTACCTCTTGGCCATCTGTATGTCTTCTTTGGAGAAATGTCTATTTAGGTCTTCTGCCCATTTTTTGATCGGGTTGTTTGTTTTTATGATATTAAGCCACATGAGCTGTTTGTAAATTTTGGAGACTAATCCCTTGTCGGTCTCATCCTTTGCAAATATTTTCTCCCATTCTGTGGGTTATCTTTTCGTTTTGTTTATGGCTTCCTTTGCTGTGCAAAAGCTTTTGAGTTTAGAAGATGAACTGATGGTTACTGGGGGGGATGGGTCAGGGGGGAGCAATAATTAGGGAGTTTGGGACTGACATGTACACACTGCTATATTTAAATTGGATAACCCACAAGGGCCTACTGTATAGCACAGGGAACTCTGCTCAATATTTTTCTTATTTAAAAAAATTTTTTGTTTTATATTGGAGTATAGTTGATTAACAATGTTGTGTTAGTTTCAGGTGTACAGCAAAGTGATTCAGTTATACATATACATGTATCTATTCTTTTTCAAATTCTTTTCAGATTATTTTCTCTGCTCAATATTATATAACAACCTAAATGGGAAGAGAATTTGAAAAAGAATAGTACATGTTAAAAAAAAGAAAAAAAGAATTCTGTATTTGTCCCCTAAACGGCTCCTACTTTCAGTAAATGGCAACTCTATTCATTCTGAGGCTCAGGCCAAAAACCTTGGAGATAGTTATCTCTCTCTATCTATCTGTCTATACTTTATTTTTTAGAACAATTTTAGATTTACAGACAAATTGAGCAGATAGTACAGAGGTTTTGCATATAAGCTCCAGTCCAGCACAGTGTTTATTAGTTGTTACTATTGTCTTGTCTTAGTGTGATACATTTATTACAAATAATGAACGAATATTGATATATTATTGTTAAGTAAAGTCCATAGTTTACATTAGGATTCACTCTTTTTATTGTACAATTCTATTGATTTTAACAAGTGCATAATGTCATGTATACACCATTACACACAGAATAGATTTCCCACCCTAAAAATCCCCTGTGCTCCATAGATTCATCCCTTTGCCCCGACCCTGAACTGCTGGCAGCCACTGAACGTTTAACTTTCTCTGTAGTTTTGCATTTTCCAGAATGGTATATTTGAAATCATACAATATGTAACCTTTTCAGATTGTCTTCTTTCACTTAGCAATGCACATCCTCGCCACCATGGTACTGTTAGTTTTTTGAATTTTAGCTATTCTAATTTATGCATAGTAGTGTCTCTCTTTTTTTTTAGTTTGCAATTTCCTAATGACCTATGATGTTGAGAAGTTTTTCATATGGTTATGTGCCATCTGTGTATCTTCTTTGATGAGGTATCTGTTTGGATCTTTTGCCTATTTTTTATTTGGGCTGTTTGTTTTCTTTTTGTTGAATTTTGAGAATTCTTTATGTATTTTGGATACAAGTCCTTTATCAGATATGTGTTTAGCAAATATTTCCTCCCAGTCTGTGGCTTCTCTTTTCATTCTTTTAATAGTCTTTTGGAGAAGAGAAGATTTTAATTTTAATAGAGTGCAACTTAATTATTTCTCTTACAGATCATGCTTTTGGTGTTGTATCTAAAGGCTCATCATCAAACCCAAAGTCATCTAGATTTTTTCCTATGTTGTCTTCTAAAAGTTTTATAATTTTGTGTTTTACATTTAGTTCTATGTTCCATTTTGAGTTTAATTTTTGTGAAAGATGTGTGTCTAGAGTCATTTTTTTGCATGTTAATGTCAGTTGTCTAGCACCATTTGTTGACAAAACAGTTTCTCCATTGAGTTGCTTTTGCTCCTTTGTCAAAGATCAGTTGACTGTATTTATGTGGGTCAGTTCTGGGCCCTCTATTCTAATTCATTAACCTATTTGTCCATTCCTTCACCAATACCACATGGTCTTAATTACTGTAGCTTTATAGTAAGTCTTGAAGACAGGTAATGTCAGTCCTCTCACTTTGTTCTTTTCGGTATTGTGTTGGCTATTCTAGGTCTTTTGCCTTTTCATATAAACTTAGAATCAATCTGTCAGTATCTACAAAATAACTTCCTAGGGTTTTGGTTGGGATTTTGCTTAATTTATAGATCACAATGGGAAGAATTGTCATGTTAACAGTATTGAGCCTTCCTCTCCAGGAATATGGACTATTTCTCCATTTATTTAGATCTCCTGTGATTTCTTTCATCAGAGTTTTATGGTTTTCCTTATACAGATGCTGTACATATTTTTGTTAGGTTTATACCTAAATACTTCACTTTTTTTATGCTAATGTAAATGGTGTTATGTTTTTCATTTGAAATTCCAATTGTTTATTGCTGGTATGTAGGAAAACATTGACTTTCATATATTAACCTTGCTATGTCTCTTACTGGTTTTAGTCCACCCAGTTCTCAGACCTCCAAATTAATTTGTTAACAAATTCTGTCAGTTCTCCTGTAAAAGTATATCCAAAATCTGACCATTTCTCACCGCTTCTGCAATACTCTGTCACTCTGGTGTAAGCTACTATCATCTCACCCTCTGTACTATTGCATCCTGAGAAGTGGGCTTCCTTTAATAACACAGCATTTGTCACTACTCAATATACTATATATTGGTTATTTGTTTGTTTGTTTGTTTTTTTGTTTACTCTCTTCTTCCCCCACTTCCTCCATGGACACAGGAACTTTGTTCTATTCGTTGCTATTTCCCCTGTGCCCAGCCTGGTACCTGGTATTTGGGGTTAAATATGTATTTGTTGTATGAGTGAACTCACTCAGACTACTTAGTTCCTGCAACAGAGACTTGCTAAATAATATCTTAAAGAACGTAAGGTTGCTACAAGCAACCTTCCAAGAGTTTCTAAAAAATTAGAATGTCTGCAAAATTCATCATTATTTCCCACACCTTACACTGTAACTCTAACTGGTATGCATCTGAGGAGAGAACAATCACAGATCTGGAGAGTCACTCTGCCAATGCTATGAATAGTCTCCTTACCTTTTAGTTAAATTCGTTTTCATCCATATCTTCCCCTCCTCAACACGCCCACCCCCACTTCAACCCTTAGTTTTCCTTAGTGCCTTGGAAAAAGGACTTGTATTAATGGTGCAGTAAAGGGTTAATAGAACTGAGTTCCTTCTTTAGAACATTTTTAAAGTTATGAAATCTAATTCTGAAAAGCTACATATTTTTTGAATGATACTCCATTATTATTTCCCTGTAATCAAAAATATTCCTCTCTCCAAAAGTATATTCTTTATTACAAATTCATTAAATGATCATTATTTTATGTGAGGCCTGAAGTCTAATAACTAGTAAAACGATTTGTCATTTGGCTTCCCTGCATATCAGGATGTGTGTCCTCATACTACCTCTGTTGGAAATCTGTTTCTGGTGAAACCCCCAATTCTGGCAGCTTCTTTCAACTGACATAGCATTTTTTTCTTACCCTCAAAAAAAGCTTGTAGTTTATTTTAGAATGGCTTCCCACTGGGGTGAATAGCCACACAGGCACTTAATTGTTCAGTAAACCCCCTTGGGCTTTTAGCTGCCTTGATTTTTTAGGAGGAAGGCATTGGCATGATTCCTAAGGAGGTGGTCTGTTATTCTTGAAACTTTCTTCAGGACTGAGCCTGTGGATGAATAAGGCACCGTGGGCACCAATTTAATTTTGCATTGTGTTTCAGAGTTGCATTATTGCGTGTCGTTTCAATATATCATAATGAGGCAGATCAGGGAGTTAATATCTTTTATTGATGAAGCTACAGTGTGTATCAGTTTGGCTACATTGAAGAGGACAGGAGGAGATATTGCTTTCTGTGGGTTGAAATTAATAATAATTTTAACCCATGATGCATTCTAGTTTGACAACATTGAGGTTAAAATTAATGTTGTCTTCAACTTTCTTGTCCTCTGTGCAAATCTCCAGAGATTACTTAGTCTCTATTGTAGGATTGTTACCAAAAAAATGAATGCTAAGGTTTATGGAAAGCATTTGAATAGCTTGGAGAAAGGGCAGTAGCCGAATAATGTTCCTTATATGTTTGCCTCAGGCACATTCTCAAGTTAGCTTTGTTAAACTTGGGAGCCACTCTGTTTTCAGTATGCTGAGCTCCTCTCTGAACAATTACGAGAAAGAAAAACCTGTTATAAACATCAAATTCTGTTACTGTTCATGAACAACTATGATTATTACTGATTTATCTCTTTCTTTAGATGGGATTTTTTCCCTTAAAATATAATGAACTCAGAACCTGAAATTTTTATTATTAATACATAGGTTATGTTTTACATATGTGTATTACTATCACATATGAACCATAAAGGGTTTTATTATCTAAATTATTATTTTAGATTTGTGTGATGAAACATCTCTACAATATTTTTGCAAAGAACTGAGCTTTTAAAAAATATGCATATAAGGAAACTTTGTTCTGTGGTTTCTAAATTAAGATTTCAAGCTGTAAGCTTGTTAGAGGTTAAGTGAGACTATTGTATTTTAGTGATGCTTCAGTGTCCTCAGCATCTTTACAACCATGTGTGATTTTTAAAATAGAACTTTGGAACCTGTTGTTGTTATATTGAGATTGTGCACTCTGTTGACTTAAAGGCAAAGTAAACATTTTTAGGAGTTTATTAGTATCCCATAAAGGAAACAAACAGGACAGATCTCAAATGGGCAAAGATGATGGCATTACTTTAAACATATGTTAAAAATTGACTAGAAGAGATCCTGAACAAGAATCTTTGTAAGACTTCCCAAGTGTGCTTTGGGTAACAGAGGCAGATAAACTATTTTATTCTGTTATTACTGCGAAGATTCATTGGTAACTTCCCCCTACGCTACCAAGTAGGATAAACAGAGCTCTGAGAGGGGAACTTCCATTTCATTTTGACAGTGATTTCCCTCAACTCCGAAGACAATACCCCCTTTACAACTCTGAGCTAATTTTCAAATGTTAGCATTTCCCACATGGGTGTTTTGAGTAAGTCTGAAAATGTTTTGCTATTTATATCAAAGAACTCTGGAAACAAATATGAATGAGATGGAAATTTCTATCCTAAATTTTAGTATATGGTCTAGAGTTCCCACACAGTTTACATTAGGAAAACAACCATGCACACGCACACACGTATGTATGTACATTTCTGATTTAAACCATGTCCGATATTGAGAAAAAGAAAATACGTAAAAGTTGTCTTAATAGGTTTTATTTCCCTTTCCGTCTGTGTCCCGTCTTCGTCATACTCTGCCAGTTAGGGATATTTAAAGAAACTTATTTTTAAGTTATGTGTATTATAGTGGCTTCAGAGTGTTACTTTCCATCAGTGCTGTGTAATAAGGTTTCTGATTAATATTTATGGTTGCTTTATCTCTTTCTAAAGTAAACCTCTGATATGAACAGTAATCTAGCCAATTGTCATACAATTCGGCATAGGTGGCAATTATTTTTTAAGGGGAAGGTAGTGGTTACACTACCTTTGCAAGAATGCAAATGTGGTATAGATACTATATATAATAATACTGTATTCAGTGACTACTTGACAGTTTGCAAAGCCTTTTCATGTATGCCACCTCATTGATTCTTAAAATAATCCTATTTGTAGACATAGAGGTATACTATCTTCAGATTACAGCACCATTTGTTAAAAAGACTTTCTCCATTGAATTGCCTTTGTAGCTTTGTCAAAAATCAACTGATCACACTTATAGCATATTAAGAAGTAATACTTATGACAATATTAACACAAAGGATGGGGCTATATTGAAGCAAGGAAATGATATCGGAGACCAACTTGAAGAAATGAATAGTATCAGAAATATTAAATATGTAGGTTAATATATTTTTTATCCTTTTTCCTATTAAATTTTTAAAAAGACATAAGATTGTATAAAGCAATAATATAACACTGTATTGAGTTTATAATATATAGGCATAATATATATGACAATAATAGCACAAAGGAGGAAGAAAGGAATGAAAGTTATATTGGAGTTTCTATATTTGTTTTAGAATTGAATTAGTATTAATCTGAGGTAAATTGTGATAAATTAAGATACTAATGTATTATAGTGATCTCTAGAACCACCACTAAGAAACTCGAAAAAGTACAGTTGACCTTTGAACAGTGCAGGGGTTAGAGGTGCCAACCCTCTGCACAGTTGAAAATCCAAGTGTAACTTTACAGTTGACTCTCTGTATCTGCAGTTCTGCATCCACAGATTTAACCAACCAGGGATCATGTAGTACTATAGTACATATTTATTGAAAAAAATCCATGTATAATTGGACCTGCATAGTTCAAATCTGTGTTGTTCGGTGTCAACACAAATTAAAATTAAAATGGTACACTAGAAAAAATCAATTTATTACAAAAGAAGGTGGTAAAGGAGGAACAGAGGAACAAAAAAGACATGTGATATATAGAAAACAAACAGCAAAATGGCAGATATAAATCCAACAATATCAGTATTAATTTTAAATGTGAATGGATTAAGCACTGCAATCAAAGGACAGAAATTATAAGACTGGATATAAAAATAAGATCCAACTACATGCTGTCTGTAAAAGAGACACTTTACATTCAGAGACAACAATTTTGGAAAAGTCTCAGCTGTTTCTTCTATACTGCTATAGTCTGAATGTATCCCCTGTGTTTCATATGTTGAAATCCTAAACCCTGAGTATTAGGAGGTGGGACTTTTGGAGGTGCTTAAGCCATGATGGTGGAGCCCTCATAAATGGAATGAGTGCCTTAAAAAAAGACCTCACATTTCAGATAGCTCTGAGAAACCACTCCAAAGAGGTAGGGAGGAAGGTCAGTATATATGTGATTTTGGTGAAGGGGGAGTACCTGCAATTAAGCACATATTTTTTGCAGAAGGTTTCTGCTAGTCATGAGGAGCAGACGTCACCACAGAGGATTTTAGTGCTTTTCTAGATATGAGGAGATACAAGAATTGGGCTCATAAAATCAGCTCCTGAAAATATCTAACTATCGGAAGACCTGTTCTGCTAGTTTTTCCCAGAGCACAGGGTGCCTCATTTCTGCTCTCCACACTGAACTCCTTTCAGGGGGTGTCGAAAGTCAGCAGCTGCAGTAGCACGTGATTTAATTCTTGTAGAGGTAGATGGCAAGTGCTAATGGCAAGTGCCAATTTGTAGTTGACAGTGCCCACAGCCTAATCCCAGAAATCTGTGAATATGTTATGGCAAAAGAGATTTTACAGATGAGATCAAGTTAAGGATCTTGTGATTGGGAGATTTGCCTGGATTATCCGGGTGGGCCTTATTGAAAAAAAAAAAAAAAGAGAGAGAGACCGTACAGAGATCCCTTGCCCCTTTTACCATGTGAGGACACGGTAAGAAGGTGCTGGCTATGAGCCACGAAGAGGACCCCCACCAGAATGAGACCATGCTAGTTCCTTGATCTGGGACTTTCCAGCCTCCAGAACCCTGAGAAATAAATATCTGTTGTTTATAAGCTGCCTGGTCTGTGATATTTTGTTATAGCAGCCTGAATGGACTAAGACACACACCATTCTCTCCTTATTTTCCTCTGTAATTCTATTTTCACATATGTTAAACTGATATTGCATCAACGGCCTCTGATGTTTTATTTAAAGAAAAAAAAATTTCTCTTTGTACTTCAGTTAAGTTTCTTGTGACCTGTTTTCAGGTTCACTAAATCCTTTCTTCTGCTGTGTCTAATCTACCATTAAGCCTAGTCAATACTTTGAAAATACATTTTTTAATTCTAAAATGTTCATTTTCTTTAGAATTTTCATTTTTTTGCTTATATTTTTCATCTTGTCACTCATTTTGTCTTTTTCCTCAGTGCTATAACATTTATTATAGTTATTTTAGAGTCTTTACTAATTCCAACATCTGTTTTTCAACAGCCTTAGTTTTCTGACAGCCATCTTGTATTGACTTTTTGCTCTTGATTATTAGATATATTTTCCTGCTTCTTCGCATAGCTTAGAGTTTTTCACTGGATGCTGGACATTGTGTATGAAAAAAAGACTGATGTTGATAGACAGATGTCGAATCTACTCCCCGCCTCCAAAGAGCTCATCCTTTCCTCTATCTGGCAGGTAGATTAGTGTCTAATTTAGTCAATCAAATCAGAAGTCAATAGGAATCATGGCTGAATTGCAGCTTCAGTTATCTCAGTTCTCTTCTTGATTTCAAATGTCTTAAGAATGGGATCAGCCTCTTCAGCAGGGCTTAGTGATTAGAGCTTACTTGCCATTTTCCAGTCCCTTCCCCAGATTCTCGTGCTGTTGCTTAAACACAGCAAAAGTCCCATGAGTGAGAGTTGGTGAACTGGAGGGATTGGTGGCTTTTAAGATTCCATTCCACCATGCCAGTTCATGTGCCATTTTTACAAGTAGTGCTGTTTTCTCCTGGTCCCAATGAAGTTGCTTGTGTATGACTGGCTTACTCCTCCAGCCACTGTGGCCAGACTTAGCAGTTGCCCGCAGGGATGGAAGTGGCTGTGTCTTGGTCTCTACTCTGGAAGGGCTCATTGCTCATTGGAATTTAGTTCCTTTAAACTTCTTTGTGTTTACCTCTCTTTTATGGCATTAAAGAAAGATGGCGTATTGTTAAGCAAATCAGGTGTTTTCTCTTTATTATCATAGGAATGGTGGTCTTTTGAGATCTTTTATATCCTCATTAGAAGTGAAACCTTCTGTGCTGACTTTTGAATAAATAATATTGAAAAAAAAAAGGAACACTGCCTTGGTGATCATATCTTACCGTTTTTATTCTTAACCTTTTTAAAAAAAATAACATTTATTTATTTTTATTTTTGGCTGCATTGGGTCTTTGTTGCTGTGCACAGGCTTTCTCTAGTTGCGGCGAGCGGGAGCTACTCTTAGTTGTGGTGCGTGGGTTTCTCATTGCGGTGGCTTCTCTTGTTGTGGAGCACGGGCCCTAGGCGTGTGGGCTTCAGTAGTTGTGGCATGCGGGCTCAGTAGTTGTGGCTCACGGGCTCTAGAGCACAGGCTCAGTAGTTGTGGCACAGGGGCTTAGCTGCTCCACGGCATGTGGGATCTTCCCAGACCAGGGCTCGAACCCATGTCCCCTGCATTGGCAGGCAGATTCTTAACCACTGTGCCACCAGGGAAGCCCCCTTAACCTTTTTCATAATGTAGAGTAGGGGTCAGCAAACCTTTTCTTAAAGGGGTAGATAGTAAATATGTTGGGCTTTGCGGACAGAGTGGCAAAATCGAGGCTATTATGTAGGTACTTATATGACCATTCAAAATGTACCATTTAAAGATGTAGTAAAGATTATTCTTAGCTCATGAACCATAGAAAACAGGTGACCATAGTTTGCCAGGCCCTGGTATAGAGACAAATGATAAAACAATTTGACTGTTTTGATGAACAAAAAGCAAGCAAATATCAGATACTTTTTTTTTTTTCGCAGTACGTGGGCCTCTCACTGTTGTGGCCTCTCCCGTTGCGGAGCACAGGCTCTGGACGCGCAGGCTCAGCGGCCATGGCTCACGGGCCCAGCCGCTCCGCAGCACATGGGATCCCCCGGGACCGGGGCACGAACCCGTGTGCCCTGCATCGGCAGGCAGACTCTCAACCACTGTGCCACCAGGGAAGCCCCAGAAACTTTTAAGAAATTAAATTCTAAGGAGTTATTTGCTACACCATCTACCACTGTCATCTACAGTAATAAGTACCAAAAATGATGATCCTGAGCTGTCAAGACAAGTTTAACTTTTATTTAGTGTAATTGAATTGCATAATAAATTTTAGAAAAATGTTTATCAGAAATATTTTAAAGTTTATATGCCTGAAGAGTTAGTTATAGCCATATGGAAACCTTCATTCAAAAAGCCTCATTCAGGGACTTCCCTGGTGGTCCAGTGGGTAAGACTTCGCCCTCCCAATGCAGGGGGCCCCGGGTTCGATCCCTGGTCGGGGAACTAGATCTCACATGTGTGCTGCAACTAAGAGTCCACGTGCCACAACTAAAGATCCTGCATGCCGCAACTAAGACTCGGCACAGACAAAATAAATGAAGTAAATAAATAAATATTATAAGAAAAAAAAAGCCTCATTCATTCTATCCAAGTATTCTACTATATATTGAGCATTAGCAGTTTTTATAAAAAAGCTTTGACCCTCAAAATGGGTACAATCCAGTGGAAAACAGACACTTAGATGTAAATATAAATACAAGGTAGTGATTGCAGTAATGTTGGTTTGCACAAGGTGCCTCTGTAGGGTTGGGGAAAGGTGGCAGGGAAGACTTCAGAGAGAAGATGATGCTTTGCTGACTCTTGAAAAGGAATTAAGATTTTGTCAGGTAAACATTTTATTTATCCAGTATTGCCATATTGTTGAATTGACTCTTTCAAGGTCATTTTAGAAATGGTTTGACTATGAGGAAACAAACTTATAAACTCATTCTCTCCATATCTGATTACATACCTGTGAAATTTAAATGATAGTAGGTAAGCAGCTTTTTGTGACTGTTTTAAGAAACCAGTTATCACTCTGTAACATACGTAGTGACTAAATGATGGTTTAGCAAGAACAATTTAATTTCAGCTTTTCTAGAAGTTTATTGCTGTTTTAAATCACTTTTAAAATCTTGTCTCCACCACAGGTTTTTTAAAAAGCATTATAATTACTATAGGAAGAGTATTTCAAAGCAGAGACTTTTCTTTTTAGATACTTTATAGATTCAGTAGCTAGTAGGATGGGTGAAGAATCACAAAAATTTTTACTTAGGGTTGGGAGTAGAATTTAAAGGGACAAATCAGACTTTTGTTAAAGAGAATATAGTGTTGAGTTATTTATGTATTCAGTTGTAGCATGTTAATATGCTAGTAAATCTTTTTCTAATTCCTGGAAAATTGGTTACCTTCATGAAAAAACAACTGATCATTTTTTATTTGCCTTTTTAAGAAAGCTCCTCTGGAGATTATATTTTACTGAATTATTGAATACAGGTTTTATTGAGTAGGTAATAAGGATTTTTAGTTTGTGGTAAACAAAAGCTAATAGTGTTTTGAAGACCTAGATATTGTATTTAGTAGATTATTTTCCACAGCAAGCAAGCTGAAATCCTTTATAACATTGATGTTTGATATATAATTTTACAAAAAAGTTTTTTCTCTATATATTTTTCTTTTAGCTTTTATTAAGTAACAGAATACATATTGAGAGCTGCAAAAATATCTATATTCGTATCTAATAATTCTGATACCTGGAAAGACCCAACAGAATTACTTAAAAAGAAACAACTACCTGCAGAAAGATGATTATTACAGCTTATCTTTATTAGCACCCTCCTCCTCACAAAAAACCTGAAAGAACTTTACAGCAATAGGGGAATGATTGGATAAATTATGAAGCAATAGAATATTATATAGCCATATAAAGGTTGTAATTATTAACACCAGTAGAAACATGGGGAAATGTTTATTATAGTCTATTTTTAAAGAAACAAACTTGAAAACCAAATTGTTCCACTGTAAGATACCAAGTTGGAAAATGGAAAAATGAGTAACCGGGATCTTTAGCTAATTTAGATGCACTAAATACTGTTAGTGTCCCATTCTGTTGGTTCCTAAATGCAGTTTTGATTCTCTCAGGTATGATGATCAGGAGAGATGGGTGAATACAAAAGAGAAGGACTGAAAGTCAGTAGATAGCTCTTATTTGCAAGATTTTCTGTATAAGAAGACAACTTTAAATGTTTATATTTGAGCCTTCATACATTTTCTGAGTCCGCATTATGGAAATAATGTTATTGCCTACCTCTTCTCCAAGATTTTACAGTATTTGATCTTATTATTAATTGAGTGATTGTGAATGCTAAATGTGTTGTGACTTTATTTTCAGGATAAGGGAGATCTTGAAGGCATCTCGAAAATTGCAAGGTGATTCAGATTTGCCGATGTCTTTTACTTTGGCCATAGTGGAGTCTGACTCCACAATAGTCTATTACAAACTTACTGATGGATTTATGCTGCCAGATCCTCAGGTCAGTTTGGGGGCAACTATCAGTAAACATTGAAAAAAGAAGAAAGTTATGACATGATTTTAAGTGTGAATCAATCCATTCACAGAACCATCACTTCTTTTGCAATATGAACATTCAAGAAAAAAAATGACTTGGTTTTTCATACCTCAGAAATGGCTATGTTCTGTTCAAAGTAACATGTTCCTAGCTGTTTTCACAAAAATAATTTGACTTCCCTACTCTACAGAAAATTTCATAGTTTCCCAGAGTACTTCATGAAGTCATGATGCATTTAATGATTTGATGAGTAGCGGGGATGGAATGTAAAGGCTTATAATCGTTTTAAGAACACTTAAACACTTCTTTAAGGAAATGTTAAATTGGTTGACATTTTGACAGGAACAATTTAATAAGTAAATGTGTTTTATATGATTTCTTTACATACATTGTTGGCATAATTGGGATAATCACATTACCTATCTTCCTAGTTTTGCTTTTAAATTACATTATCTATTGGGGAAAAGGTCCATCCTTATCTTTTTTTTTTTTTTCTTTATGTTGCAGAATATTTCCCTTAGAAGATGACACCTATACTTCCCGATGCTTGCTTTATTCACACAAGATTGGATTGAGACCCATCAGCCTGATTCATCTTTTATCTCAGAGATAGTCAGGGTTCACTTAGCTGGTCCCATTCCATAAGTTTTCTTTTTGAAGAATAAAACTTTCCCAGATAGAAGAATTTATTTTATTCAAAAATATAGGGTAGTTGCTCTAGAACTTTCTTATCTGGAGACAGTTTAATTATAGTTGTATACAAGTGTATGCCTAGGGTGTGTTCAAAAGGGTAGAACATTGTTGAGACTGCCACCTCTTTCCC
>NW_006775688.1:1512315-1550503 GCF_000442215.2 Lipotes vexillifer
TACTCAACCCTCTCAGTGCCTTTAGGTCACTACAGCTAGCCTGGAGTGGCATTTCAGGTACACCTTGACACCTGGAGAGTTTAGTTTAGTCTGCTTTTTCATCCCCAATAGAAAGTATTCTTTGGTTTTTTCATGTTGCAATTACTGTCACTTCCCTCTTTGGTTGACTTTAAATCAAAACTAAAAATATGCTCATCCACAGTGTAAAATTACATGTCTAGATTAATAGGGACCAGAGAATTGCTACCTACAAGAGTACTGGGTCTTTTTCTTCCGTTCTTATTACCACCACCTGTACTGTATCATAGCTAGAATATTACAAGAGAGATATTAGGGGACAGTGTTAACCTTAAAAACATCTTTCTTAAGTAAACCCAGTTTTTCCACTTTTGTTAATACCTCCCAATTAAGTTGCCTAAAGTATAAACAATTATATGCACAAAGATGTTTCAAGTGACATTTTGGGGCATATAATAATCCAAATTATAAATGACTTAAAATTTTAAGGCAAGGGTCAGCAAAATTTTTCTGGAAAGGGTTAGAAAGGAAATACTTTAGGCTTTTCAGGTCATATAGGCTTTCTCACAACTTCTCAGCTCTGCTGATTGTAGGACAAAAATAACCATAGACAGTATCTAAATGAATGGATATGGCTGTATTCCAATAAAACTTATTTGCAAATACAGGGCCATAGTTTGCCAACCACTGGTCTGGGGAGATAGTCAATGAACATATATAGCTAATGAATGGTGTGTTATGTACCCATTAAAAATTAGTAATTACTGAAAAACATGAGAAAATATTTAGTAACAAAAAGCAAGATACAAAAGTATATGAATGTGTATGACTATGGCTATAAATAACACACCAAGTATATAATAAAAAGATGACAAAGTAAATTACTAACTGGTTATAATAGGATGACAGGGCAGGAAATGGATGACTTTGTCTTTCTTCAATATTTTAGTTTTTCTCTATTTGTATTACTTTTGTAATAAAAATGTTTTAAAATTAAAAAGTGTCCTGAGATCTGTATTAGTTATCTGTTGTTGCATACTAATATTACCACAAACTTAGCAACTTAAAATAGCACACATTTAATATCTCAAATTTGGGTCCTTTGTAAGGTTGCAGTCAAGGTGTTGGCCAGGGCTGCAGTGTCATCTGAGGCTTCACTGGGGAAAAACCTGCTTTTTCACTCATGTGGTTGATAGCAGCTTTCTGTTCTCTGTGGGCACTTGTACTGAGGATTTCAGTTTAGTGGGCTCTTGGTAAGAGGCCACCCTCTTTGCCACATGAGCCTTGCCCGCACAACTGGTTGTTTCCTCAAAGCCAGTGAGGGAGAGAGAGTCAGCAGGATGGACCTCCTAATACCGTGTAATGTAGTCATGTACATCCTGTCACCGTTGCCATATTCTGTTGGTTAGGAGCAAGTCACGGCTAATTACGTGGGAAAACAACAATTACAAGAATGGAAAAATGACCAAAAGTAGGAAAATTACAAAATTGTATAAAGCATCATTCTTGATCTATAGTAGTTCCTGAACTCCTTTCCTTTGATATTTTTTGAATTTTACTTTCCTTCTTGATGGAAGGTCTTGCCAACTCCTTCAGACTCCCTCTGCTTCCCCAGAAGGCCCGAAGATGCACCAATTCAGAACAATATGGGTTTCTGTAACCCTAGTCAGCAATTTGCAGATCTAAGGATCCTAAAACAGTTTATGATCAGTTCTTAGCGTCTCTGCCATTTGATTCCTTTTGAGGGCTTTCATTACAGTGCTAGAAAAAGTCTTCATTTTCAGAAAGAAATGTAAGGCTTAATGAATGTTAGATTTGTGTGTCAGATCTGGTGACCAGTGGGCCCCTCTGTAACTACAAGACCAGAAGTGTCTTGACTGTGAAAGGAGCTTTCTTACAGAAATCTTTAAAACTAGGTCTTAATCTCACTGTATATCCTGGGATGTCTACTCTTTTTCAGAATGTTCCCTGTGTACTGGACCGAAGTTCTGTCAAAAGCCAGCCAGATACCTGCTAGTGTGAGTAATGGTCCAGAACAGTTTGGAAATGGAGATGACCCGGCTCTGTCAGTCTCATTTTAGTGAAAAATAGGTAAAGTGATTTCTTTTGCGTGATCAAGTAACTTTGTAATTGCATTTACACTTGTCTTTCTTGTTAGACTATGGGCTCCTTAAGAACAGAACAAAGAACTGTATCTTTAAAAATGTTTTTTAATTGAAGTATAGTTGATCTGCAGTATTATATTTTATCTGTAGTTTCAGGTGTACAACATAGTGATTCAATATTTTTATAGATTATACTCCATTTAAAGTTATTACAGCATGATGGCTATATTTCCTTGTGCTGTACATGTATTCTTGTTGCATATTTATTTTACATGTTTATTTTATTAATCCCCTACCCCTGTTTTGCCCCTCCCTCCTTCCCTCTCCCCACTGGTAACCACTAGTCTGTTCTCTGTATCTGAGTCTGTTTCTGTTTTGTTAAATATTCACTAGTTCATTTTATAGATTCCACATATAAGTCATAACAAACTGTGTCTTTTTTTATACATCTGTGTATCCCACCACCTTCCACAAACTGGCATATACAAAGTGCTCAATAAATATTTGGTGAATGAATGAATGCTGATTGTAGACTTGTTTAATGGTTTACTTTTTGCCTGAAGGCAAACTAAAATGATCCATTTGGACACCAGAGGGCACTGCTAAATAAGCACAAAATTTTCAGACTTCAGGAATGAATTAACTTGAGAAGTGGTGCTCTTGAAAGTTTATTTTCAGTCTGTGGGAAATAGCATAAATAAAAATATAAATAAGTTTTATGTGCTCATACCCCCCTCCCTTTTTCTTTCTGGCATGACTCTAAAATTACGCTGTCTACTGACATTAAATATGTGACTTGATTCATGCTTTACTCAAAATATAAATCTATATTTAAAAATCAAAGCTTGGGGCTTCCCTGGTGGCGCAGTGGTTGAGAGTCCACCTGCCGATGCATAGGACACGGGTTCGTGCCCCGGTCCAGGAAGATCCCACATGCCGTGGAGTGGCTGGGACCGTGAGCCATGGCCGCTGAGCCTGCGCGTCCGGAGCCTGTGCTCCGCAACGGGAGAGGCCACAACAGTGAGAGGCTGGCGTACCACAAAAAAAACCCCAGAAAACAAAAAATCAAAGCTTGTTTGGGGCCGGGGTGGGTGGGTGTTTTTTCCTAGATTATGGTTTTGTTCATATCCATATGCCATGATGCATTTCATTTTTTCCTTGCAAAAGCCCAATATATTAGATAAAATTTCAAGAGCAGATCACCTAGCAACAGATCCCAGCTCTGAAACACTCATTGAACTGGCTAAATCCCAGTGGTGAGAGATAAACTGCTGCTGTTATACCTATAAACTTTTCCGTTAAAGGGAAGCCCTCTCTAGATGGGAGCAGGATGGGGGAAAGGGTGTGCAATGATTCCTCTCTAGTCCTGTCTTTGCCTGTGTATTTTGGGGTCCCTAGTGAGTGCACTCTCTGCACTGGGACGCCTTAGTAGAACGCTGAGTGATCTAGGTCCAATGACTCCAGACTGACTTATTTTGCTTCCTTGCCTGGGCCTCTCTAGGAGAATGTGTTCTTAAACACCACAGATCTCTTGTGAAGAACATGAGGGTGGAGGCACTTTGGAATTCTAAGCTACAACTAGAATAGAATACTAATCTACAAAGTTCACGTAATCTGCAGTTTTTTAAAAAACTGAAACAGCTTTACACTTTTATATTCCTGGAACCAAGTGACTTAACCAAAACTTCATGATATTTCATCTTTCTGAGCATTTTAGTTCTGAATTCCTCTCTGAATTCTGAGGTCACTTTTTCCATTGCAGCCCCAGCAGGAGGCCTTTCACTGCTGCAGCACAGTGGTTCCTGCCAAAGTTTATAGTTCTCCTAGACAGAAGCACTTTATTCATCTGCTATATTTTACCTTGACTGTTCACATATGTAGAGTAGTGTCGTATTCTGAACAATCAGTACAATTTTCCCTCCTTTCAGACCAAGAGCTGTCCCAGTCCTTACCACCGACACTCCTGCAGCCTAATCTGCTTAATGATCTTTGAGTAAGAACTTGCTTGGGCTAACTAAGGGAAGAGTGTGGGGAAATCACGTGACTTATTAGACGAGTCTGCTTTTAAAATGTTTATATGATGCTGGAAGATTAAAAATCAATTTAAGTAAAATCAAACAAAGATTGGCTTTTTAGATTGCAGAGTACTAAATGGAGGTACTATTAAGGAAGTATTTAAAGTTCATTAATTTATTAACATGCTAATTTATCTTCAGACATTAACTGTGCTTCTGTGCTTAGATGACTATGGTAAGTGCTGAAGTAACAAAGGTGAATGAGATACCACCTGTGCTCTCAAGGAGCTCAGATAGCCAATTACAGCTCTCCTAGCCAAAACTCTAAAAGACTGTTGCCAATGTGGGTGAGGAATACCCATCGTGCAGTGTATGAAGTCTGAAGTGTATGCGGTTTACTTAATGGTGAAGGAGTTCAACAACTTTTGGTAAATTAAACAATTTTCAAACGATCATTGTATGTATAGTATTTGTCCCAAAGGACTGAACATTGGACAGGATACAGAGAAATATTACACAGTGCACCTCTCAAAGACTTATTTTCTGGCTTAAAAGGAGAAAATCTATGTGTACAAGATAACTGAGAATGTTACAAGGCAGTATTACATATAAATGCTAAATGATCATTGTAAAGCAATTTATTCACTACCGAGTACTTCAGTACTCTTTATTTTGATTCTCACAGCAGAGCTGATATTATTTACTTGCTATTATTAATTTATTATGCTTATTCAATATGTGGAGAAATTAGGGCACCAAGTGGTTAAGCAACAGCTTCATGTAGTAGCAAGTGAGTGGATAATGAGGACTAGAGCCAGGTCTCTTAACATCTAGCCCCCTGTTCTTTTCAGAGTCTTGTATGGTGCAGAGAAATATATTAATGTGTGTCAAACAGGCTTTGGGAAGAAAAAAATTAGCTCTACTTAGTCCTGGAGGGAGTTTTTGTTTGTTTGTTTGTTTTTCACCGGTACGCGGGCCTCTCACTGCTGCGGCCTCTCCCGTTGCGGAGCACAGGCTCCGGACGCGCAGGCTCAGCGGCCATGGCTCACGGGCCCAGCCTCTCCGCGGCATGTGGGATCTTCCCGGACCAGGACCTGCATCGGCAGGTGGACTCTCAACCACTGCGCCACCAGGGAAGCCCGTGGAGGGAGTTTTTTAGTGATTTAGGGATCAGTTACATTATCCTCTTGGACTCTTGAACAAATGTATCAAAATGTCAAGCTGTGTGTGGATAATTTGGAAAATCATATTCATAGGCAATACATTTATAAGTTTTATTCCAAAGAATAAATACGATCATCTCCATGCTGTTATGTAGGCAAACCTAAAACAATAATTAATGTTAAATGAGAAAGAGCTCAGAAAGTTTCTTTGCTTGTTGGAGCTAAATTTTGTGCTGGTACAAAGGGTAGACTCAGGGACCTTTTAAATGATGATTTCACACTCAATGAGGAAGGGTCTTGCACCATAAATATCCCCCAGATATGCTTGCTATTGCTTAGAATCCTACTGTAATTCTATTTCTTAATCATGAAGCTCTGAGCCAATTTAATTTGAGAAGCATTTTTGCAGGACCCCATGGAAAGGCCCAGTGCTGTGATTTGGGGGCACTATGAGCCCAAATATTTATTATTAGAGAGTCAACAGATAAAGTTATTCAGTTGAATTGTTATATGAATTTCTAAATGTTTATTCTCAATTTCTGTACTTGCCTAATTGCAGGCCAGCGATATCTTGTGGATTGACACCTGTGTACAGACCACACTTTGAGTAGCCTGTGTTAGAGCTCAGATGAGAAGTGATGAGAGCCTGAAACCCAACAGTAGCCCAGGTATGTTAGGATGGGCAAGGTTATGATGCTGCTGGTTCACAACCTGAGGAATTTCCCAGGTGAAATCTGCAACTGTCTCCTGTAGAGAGAGCAAGGAGAGACTGAAGAAAGAGGCAGGCCACTTCGATTGGTAGGTGGCAGTTTTAATAAGCAAGGGAACTTACATACCAGGCTTATCTTGGGCAGCTGCAAGATAAGTAGATTTCCATACCCACCCTCCAGGATCTTAAAAGTTTATATAGAGGCCTTAACTGGATTCAGTCATGTATTCAGTCCAGATGGTCTCAACAACAGATTACTATCTCAAGGCTGCATCCTTGAAAATGGCTCCCACTGTGGGAACTGTGGGCAGAGCATACATTATAAGGACAGGGGAGGGGTGAGAAGCCTCCAATTGCCCTGGTCCAGCTCGTGGGTCAATGGGGCGTCGTGTCCTCTTGTAATCTTTTCCAACAGATTCAGTAAAAACCAGTGAATTAGTTAAACTTACGTTTATTTCTTGCTCACATTACAAGTCCTTGTACATAGACTTGGAAACTGGGAATCAGATCAACAGAGCCTCCAACAGCTAGAATGTAGCTGGTTCCAATGGTCGGAAGAAGAAAGTGCTGTGGTGTCACATACAGCAATTAAATACTTCCAGGAGAAGCAGCATGTCATCCCTGCCCACATTTTTTTTTGGCCAAAGCGAGTCACATGGCTGACCATGATGAACTTCAAGAAAGAGAGGAAGTGCAAGTCCACTGTGTTCCTGGACTGAGAAGAGGAGCTAGTCAGAGAACAGCACTCCCAGATAATGAGAAGCAGAGGAAAGGTAGCAAGGAGGTAAATTTAACAAGTGATTAGCTGTGGGAGCAAAGAAGGAGGGGAAGTTAAACCTCAGACTATTCCGAGTCACTTACTTATATGTGAATGGGTTTCAGGTTGCAATGGGGCGATAGTGAGGGGACTTTATAAGAGGGACACAGAGGTGGGAAAAGGGCCGACCTAGGGGCTCAGGGGGAGAGGAGAGCTTGGAAGAGAAACTTGCCCCGCTTTTATAGGCAGGTTCTAGATTTAATAGCTGAGCTCTGAAGAGAGATCTTTTATGTAGCAGGAACCCAGGATCACTGTAGACCTTACTCTTCTCTCTCTTCTGATGCACCATGGGCTGTTGCACAGACTGTGTTGTCTGGTCTTTACTTCCTAAGAAAGGGGGAATGGGGGGACGTATTTGTGCTGGTAGCATGGGGGATTTAGTTGAACCCTGCAAGAATATTTCTGAAGGAAGCTGGTTAAATATGGATGCGTGGATGGGACTGAGTCTCTGAGGAACCTGGGGGCTTTTTTCGGGGGCTGGATAATTATCTAATGAGATCACAAACCTGGGGTATTCATGTAGATCTAGGGGGCTTTCAGAGTGTGTTAGCATGGGCTAGGGAGAGAAAGTTGGGAGTAGACACCAGTCCAGGGATTCCCATCAGTCCATGCTGGCATTGGCTGAATTGAGTATCATCCCACAGTGCTTCTATTCCACCTGAGTCACCCCTGTGTCCTCCTGCTCTCTGGCCACAAGATCTTTCAGTTCTCTTTCAATACTCTTGGGCACTTAGAAAATATTTCGTTCTTTCCCTGAACTCCATGGCACGTGGGGGGAGCTTTTAGGCCATCTCAGGTCCTCTCCATCCTGATATGCTTTCCTAGCCAGACGTTCTTCTCTGCTGTCTCAGTAAAATGCTAGGTGAACGAATAAGGGTCTGGGGTCTGTGAGGTTTCACCTGAGCCTGGAGGCAGCAGCGGGTGGCTGAGGGACGGCTGCTGGCCACAGATTCTCATCTTGGATGAGAGGATTTCCCCTGGAGTGTCTACTGTTTCTCCTCTGCAGTGGGAACTCAGCCAGAGGGGGTCAGGGCAGAGGCAACGGAGTACAGGCCTCTGCTTAGTGACCCAGTCAAGGGTCTAGCTCTTCTGCTTTTGCTCTCACCTCTCCCCGCCACCAGTTGTTTTTTCTTTTTTTCCTAGTTTTATCTTATTTTAGGAGTAGGAAAATACTATGACCATTTCCAGATCTATTTTTCTTCCAAACATATTGTTTTTGCCAAGATTTCAGGTTTTGAAACTCAAAAGGCAAGAATTTTCCTCTTTTGTTGTGTAGTATAATCCCATCCCCAACGCAGTGTGCCAAGAAAGGCTGTATGGGAAGAGGTTCACAGGTAACAAGAATTACTGAGAAGGAAAAACATTTCAGTTAATACATCAAAATATTATCCTTCTACATTTGCCAACAGAAGGTGTTAATTATTGTTAACATGTATGTTTATACTCACAAGAACTACGTAATTTCCTTAGTGTATATCGTATCTTACCAATCAGACCGTACCCTACCTATTGGTAATACAGTACTTGGCACAGGAATTCCCTGGCAGTCCAGTGGTTAGGACTCAACACTTTCACTGCTGGGGCCCAGGTTCAATCCCTGGTGGGGGAACTAAGATCCCGCAAGCCACCAGGCATGGCCAAAACAAAACAAAACAAAACCAATACAAAAAAACACTTGGCACAGAGTAAGAGCTCAATAAATGTTTTCTTTGATCACATTCAAGTTCATAAATGGACTGCTCCTTACCCAGTCCTATCCCTGCCATTCTAAGGGATAAAACTGCCTTTCTGCCCCATCAACCCCACGTAGAAAGGGGAGCCCCATGTTCCATGGGCCACAAGAAAGATGCTATATTCTCTTGTAAACATGCTTATGCTATGAGATATATTATATTTTGATCCTTTCCCTTAGTAGTTTTGAGAAATCAAGACAGAGGTCTCTAAACAAAATATATCCACTTAATATTTTATTACACATTCGTTCCTATGCCAAACCTGTGCATTTTTACTTATCCAACAGTTTTTGGAGGGAATGTAGACATGTAAACATTGCTAAATTTGGAAACTCTACTTAGAAATGGCAATTCTCTACTCATAATTATTAAATTTAGGTTTAAGTGAGTATAATTCACCCACTTTGGGCCTTACTGTTCCACTTCTGTAAAATGAAGGGGTTTGTGCTGACAGTCTGAGATCCATTCTATCTTAAATGTTGGTCCACCTGTAATTGAAAGATCATGCTGCATAAATCTTCCCTTTTCATCAACACTTTCATCACTCTCTTCTCACCTCCACCACTGTATAAAAAAAAAAAGTTCTTCCAGTCATGGGCTTTGATAATCTACCATGAGAAATGTGCTCATTTGAAGTTTTGAAGCTCAGGAGGCTTGAAAGGCAGAGCTTTGACTTCAGACCATCCAGAGTGACATGGGAGAGGTAGGTAATCTTTTTGAGCCTCAGTTTCTCATCTGTAAAATGACGGACAAAATATGTCCTTCTAGGTTGTATTTTCCTTGCATGATGAAATGACTGTGAGGGTATAAACAAAGCCTTGCACATAATAAGCTATCTGTATCCCATTCCTTTGCGGTCTCCAAGCACTTCCCATTGATGTGCAACTTGCCACCTTAGGAGGGAATACATGTAAATCACTGGGAGCCAGGCCTCCAAGGAATGGGCCCTAGGTGCCCACTAGGGTAGGAAGAGGATGCAGGAGGACACCAACGATAAACTTGGCTCCTGTCAACTTTATCAGGCCTCCTAACCCTGCTGCTGCTGCTGTTGGTGATGATGATGGTGGTGATAAAATTTTTTGGTCCCATTTTGGGGAACCCTTTGAAGTCAGATAAACTGCACAAGAATAAGACAACTACTAGCTATGTAGTTGGCGGCTTACATCAAGCAAGGGAAATTTCCACTACAGGGAAGCTGTACTGGGATAATTCACTGGGATTGAAAGCAACTGAGTTAAACTTAGCTCAGCACAGCACAAAAACACATTGAAAAATTCCCTCAAAATAGAAGCTGGAATGTTCACGGTGGGTTTAAGTCATGGGCCCTGGCATGGAGCCTTCTGTTGATGGTAGGGATTGGGCCTCTTCTTGAAGGAATGAATAAGTAAAGAAACATGATATAATAACTAACAAACTGTATTTGTAGAGCCTGCTTACATTAGTGTGAGGGACGTAGGAACTTTATTTTGTTTTCCTCTGTGTCCCCAGAGCTTAGAACTGTGCCTGACATATAGTGGGTGTTCCCTAAATATTTGTGGAAGGAAGTAAACAAATGAATACATCTAAAATAATGTCAAGTGGGAATAAATGTTATGAAGAAAGTAAAGCAGGGTGAGAGGGTAGAATGCAACAGGAATGCAACTCTAGTTAGAGAGGTCAGGAATGGCTTTTCTCTGCAGGTGACATTGGAACAGAGATCAGAATGCAGCGAGGGAATGAGTCTTGCAAGGATTAGTTATACAAGGACTAGCCTTGCAGGCAAAGGAAACAGCAAGTACAAATGTCTTGAGGTGAGAGCATGATGGGGTCTTAGATTCTGCATATTCAACAAGCTTTCAGGCAATGCTGATGCAGCTGGTCCGTGGACCACACTTTGAGGGGCAAAGGTTTGGTCTAGAGCCTGACCATGGAGTCTGTAGCTGATATGAGGAGGTCAAGGAACTGAGAGGCAAGGTCATTGCATGAGAAAAAGAAGATGAAAAACTGCATATGCAAGATAATATTATTATGTAAAATTCTATGCAAAATGGATATTAAAAATATCAGTAATGTTTTCCTCAGTGAGGTCACATGTCAGGTGATTTAAATTCCCTTCTTTTTAGATTGTTCCAAAATTTCTGTGTGTATTTATCAGAAAAATTTTTATTTCTAAAAAGTTAATTTTAAAACAGGAAATGTTTTTGGATAAGACACTGAATTCAAAATGTGTGAAAACATTTCTAATTAAAAAATTTTTTATAGACATATGGGAATCGACTGGGGTTTGTTAGAAAAAGTTTCATAGAGGGGATGGTTTTGAAGTGAATCTTGATGTCTAAGTAAGTGAAACCTAAGTTTGAGCTCTTAGCAACTTCTCTTCTCTCTTCTTTTCCTGTCCTCGGG
This sequence comes from Lipotes vexillifer, assembly GCF_000442215.2. Taxonomy (NCBI): domain Eukaryota; kingdom Metazoa; phylum Chordata; class Mammalia; order Artiodactyla; family Lipotidae; genus Lipotes; species Lipotes vexillifer. Next base: position 1,523,258 of record NW_006775688.1, read on the forward strand.
TAGAAATGTGGAGGGATTTAGGGCATGAGTGGTGTACTAGTTATCTATTGCTATGTAACAGATTATCCCAAAACTCAGCTGCTGAAAACAACAAACATTATCTCACAGTTTCTGTGGTTCAGAAATTTGGGAGCAGCTTAGCTGGGTGATTCTGGCTCATGTTTTCTCATGAAGTTACAGTGAAGACACTGGCTAGAGCTCTAGTCATCTGAGGGCTTGACTGGGGCTGAAGGATCCACTTCCAAGATGGCTCATTCACATGGCTGTTGTCAGGAGGTGTCAGTACCTTGTCATGTGGAGCTCCCCATAGGGCTGATTCATTGAATCTCTTAATGATAAGGCAGCTGGCTTCACTCAGAGTGAATCATGGTTAAGAGAGGTGGGTGGGGGAGGGGGAGAGGAGGAGGAAATTCCAACACTTTTTATGACACACTGATATTTCTGCTTTATTCTATTTATTTACTTAGTCACTAAGTCCAATCCACACTCTAGGAGTGGGGAATTAGAGTCTACCTTTTAAAAGGAGGAGTGTCAAGGGATTTGTGCATGTATTTTAAAGCCATCACAGGAGGAATAGAGTATGATAGTTCAAGGGCATTCTGATTTTCATTTAAAATGTGCTGTATAAGATTACAAAATACCATAGCTTGCTTTGTTAGTCACTGAGCATGCCTGGTGTTTAGCAGAGTATGAGATGGAAAACATGAAGGGTAAGAAAAACATCTAGAACATAATGCAAGCCACATATGTATGTTTAAGTTTTCTAGAAGCCACATTAATAGAGGTACAAACAAATACAATTAATTTTAATAATATATTTTTAACCCCATATGTGCAAAAATTTTTTTTTTTTTTTAAAGAAGATGTTGTGGGTAGGAGTTTTAGTTATTTATTTATTTATTTTTGCTGTGTTGGGTCTTCGTTTCTGTGCGAGGGCTTTCTCTAGTTGTGGCAAGTGGGGACCACTCTTCATCGCGGTGCGCGGGCCTCTCACAATCGCGGCCTCTCTTGTTGCGGAGCACAGGCTCCAGACGCGCAGGCGCAGTAGTTGTGGCTCACGGGCCTAGTTGCTCCGCAGCATACGGGATCCTCCCATACCAGGGCTCGAACCCGTGTGCCCCGCATTAGCAGGCAGATTCTCAACCACTGCGCCACCAGGGAAGCCCTATGCAAAATATTTTTATTTCAACATGTACATATTCAATATAAAAGTTATTACTGAAACATTTTACATTCTTTTTTCTCTGTACTAATTGTGAAATCTGGTGTATGTTTTACACTTATAGCACGCCTCAGTTTGGACTAGCCCTGTTTCAAGTGCTCAGTAGCCATGTGTGGCTTGTGGTCACCATAGTGGACAGTCAAGTCTAGAGAGCAGGCCAGGAACAGGTCATTGAGAACCTTGGGTGGAATCCATGATGCAAACAGTGGGCCCAGTAAAGGGTTTAAGCTGAAGAGTAACAAGAACAGGCTTCCCTGGTGGCGCAGTGGTTGAGAGTCCGCCTGCTGATGCAGGGGACACGGCTTCGTGCCCCGGTCCGGGAAGATCCCACATGCCGCGGAGTGGCTGGGCCTGTGAGCCATGGCCGCTGAACCTGCGCATCTGGAGCCTGTGCTCCGCAACGGGAGAGGCCACAACAGTGAGAGGCCCGTGTACCGCAAAAAAAAAAAAAAGAGAAACAGGAAAACACGTCTGTTTTAGAAATCACTCTGAGTGTGCTATGGTTAAAACCTAGAGGGATGGAGTAGGTAAGACTGGACTTAGCTAGAATATTCTGTGTAAAAGATTGAACTAGATTGGTTACACAAATGATAGAGAAGATGGCATGTAAGAAAGATAGTGCTAGGCTGTGCCCCACAGGCCTGCAAGCCCAGTACTTACCCAGCCTCAATACTGAAGAAAGAGCCCGGAGTCAGTGACAGAGACATCAGTGGTTTAATGGCTAGGGGGAGCTTACATATCCGAAGCAAGTCCTGGAGTGACACCTCCCCCTCCCCAACTGTGGCAGCAGAAGCAGGCAGGACCTCACAGCAGTCTTCGCTCCTGGTGGGAGGGGGAAGTTACCAGTTACAGGGGGAATTGAGTTTGGCTCATCGGTTGCCAGGGAAACCAGCAGGGGGGAGTGCCCCTCACCACTCCTTTGACAAACTATCATAGTGGAGATAGTTCTGATCTAAAGATTAGAGCTGGCTGGGGCCAGGGGCAAGTACATAGGCATTTACTGATTAGGCTGTATGATTTAGAGGGAAGGTCAGTCAGGTGAGTAGGGTGTAGGACGGGTCAAGCAGGGGATGTATAGAGAGCAAGAGAACAGCCATCTTGGGTGGCCTGGTCATACAGATAGCAAGGAGGTGGGTTGTTCTTGGATGTGGAAAAGTAGGTGGTCGGAAAAGAGAGAAGCCTAGAATGATTCCAAGGTTTATGGCTTAGGTGATTGAGAGGATACAAAAAGGAAATACTGGACACAGAACATATTTTGTTCTGGGAGGATGGCAAGGGAAGATTACAAATGTAGATTTGGAAAAGTTTTGATTAAGGTAATTGTGGAGGACAGAGGTGGAGATAACTGTGGACAGTTGCATGGGTGGATCTCGGGCTTAGCAGAGAAAACTAACTTCAAGCAGAATCATCAGAACGCTTCTTCCTTCTATATAACACCACCGTGAAACACTGTAGAAAGTTCCAGTCTTCTCACTTGCTTACGGTGGAGGCAGAATAAGCTGAGGAGGAAGGAGCAGAGCCCCTCAGGATAGGCCTGGGGGGCCTGCTTTCCTGGCCCATTGACCTGGTCCTTTGGGAGCAAGAGAGATGCCACAGGAGCCACACTAAGTGGTCATCTTAGAGAGAGGCAGGAACCCCTCAGCCTGAATATTGTGCTGTCCCATTGAGGGGGAAAAGGAGAAGGAAGTGTCTGGGCAAGTTATTAGAAGTTAAGAATTTCTGTCCTGGAATGTGGTTGTTCACCTCGTATGTTGTCTCCACCTCTGACAGTACGTTTCCTGTCAGTGAAGTGTGTCCAGCCACTTCTTTTCATTACTAGATGTGATGCTTTGATGCCAGAGTTGCAAACCAAAGTACCTACAAGGTAGACAATATGCAGGAGTGAAGCAAGTGCAGAGAGAGCATGACACACTTGGCCAAAGGGAGCAGTTGCCTCTCAGCTCCTGGAGATTTTTGTAAAGTGGCAACATGGACCTAGTTGCCAGATATTCTTATTTTTGTGTGTGTGAGTTTTTTGTGTGAAGTTTTCACACTTTTAAATGTCAGGTAAATTTTATTTAAAACCCCAAAACCAAATAAAACATGTCTGCAGGCTCCAACTAGCCCATAGTCTGCCAGCATTTGACATTAGTCTGAACACCTTTTTTGTGTCTTTATATATCATGCTTAATTGTGTTTTTCTACTTAGGTTTCCTACTGTAACCATCAATTTTGTGTGGGTTGCTTTTGTGTGTTTGCTTTTTTGTTTTGATTCTCTAAGAAAAAATATAATGGGTCAGGCCCTATTTGTTGATTAATCTGATTTCTGGAAACTGGACAGAACTATGTGAGGTAATAAGGCCCTTCAGTCTTTTAGGGACCTGAAACAGCAGACCACACAGAAAACGGCATATTCCTCTGGCAGATTTCGGCCTCACAATTGGGGTGGGAGAGGAGTAGCCAAAATGCACTTGGCCGTGTATTGGTGATAACTCCTCTAATAAGGTCACAGATTATTTAAAGTAGATCCTGTGTTTAATAGCAGGATGAAACATCAAAGTCATTCATGAAGGTATTAGGTCTCATGATGAAAAAACACTCCAGGGCTCAAGGCTAAATATATATATACTTTAAATTGAATGAAGAATGAGGTAAGAGAAAATACAAGAAGAAAACTAGTGACGGAAAATAGGAGAGAAATACATGGGATAAAATGGACATAATATGCATTACCCATGGATATTATGGAGCTATACGCCTTAGATTTACAGAAGAGAAGCAATGCTTCTCTTATCGTGCTCCTTATTCCTCTTCCTTCTTTCCTATCCTGTGGGGCAGAGTTGCTACAGATTGGCAAGATTCTAGGACACTGGACTGTGTTTGCCAGTAGGTGCATTAAAAGATCATGGACTGGGCTTCCCTGGTGGCGCAGTGGTTGAGAGTCCGCCTGCCGATGCAGGGGACACGGGGTCATGCCCTAATATTACCGTCTGATTTTAGTTCAGCATTTACAGGTTGCTTAAAAGTTACTACATGAAACAAGACACCAGCTAAACCAAGTATGTTTTAGATTGAAAATCATTAACCTAGAATTGCAACATGTCTATTCCAGTGGTTCTCAAACTTTACAGGGCATCAGGATTACTGGGAAGACTCACTGAAACACAGATTGCTGAGTTTCTAGAGTGCAGCTCAAAAATCTGAATTTCTAGCGAGTTCCCAGGTGAGGTTGATACCACTGGTCTGGAGACTACATTTTAATAACTATTGGTTTAGATCTTTAGGGGTACCTAGAGAAAGTAGAGTACTATTTTCTCTAATCTGAACCCTTTCTTATATATATATATATATATATATATATATATAATTCATAAAACATTGTGTTGAACAAGAGAAGTCAGAGCCCAAAGAGTTCATACTGTATAATTCAATTATGTAAAACTCTAGAAGAGGCAAATCTAATTTATAGAGACAGAAAACAGATCAGTGGTTGCTTGGTGCTTGTGGTGGGGGGCATGTAATACAAAAGAGCATGAAGGAATTTTCAGAAGGGATGATGGAAATGATTATATCTTGATTGTTGTGGTGGTTACATGTGTGATTATAGTTTCAAAACTCGTCACACTTACACTTCACATGGGTATATGTTATTTTACGTAAATTATACCTCCATACACTTGATTTAAACAAAGAGGTCCTGAATAAAGATTGAGTTCTCTCTGGTGCTCTCCTGTACCTCTTTCACCTGTGCTGCAGAAACAGTCAATAGATTTAGCTCACCTTTCTGCTTCCATGTGACTTGAATGAGGGAAAAGTCAGGGCCTTCCTGCTTAGAACATGCCCAGCTAACCTTTTGCTCTTATCTTGTATCATGAAGCCTTTTCATTTGTTTAGTTTTTGGGCTTCATTTTTGGCAGGTGAGGTGTGGTAAAATCCTGAAGTTGGGTTTGGACTTACAGGGAGAAAAGGTGTTCCGTCTCTAAGCCTTCAGACTTGCTCATGTGCTCCAGCCCAGCTTACAAAGCCTCTGCGCTGGGGTAAGAGCCCAACTTTAGCTGAGAATGGGACACTTACTTTCCTTTACCATTGTTCTTTGGGTATATAGCTCCCTCAGGGACGTTTCGGAGAAAGATGGCTGAGGTTTAGGACATGATTTTGGTAATCCTAAAACACTTGGATAAATACTATCTAAACATCATAATTCTTTTAAAAATAAGTCTTCCACAGGCATACCATGCTTATTCAGGCCTCACTGCCTGTGCACATATCATTGCTTCAAGCAGGAACGTCATTCTCCAGTCTTAATACCTCTCTGGGCTTGTCAGATACTTATTTTTTAAAAATCCAGCTTGGGTCATTGTCCCTAATCCTTTCCACCCAGCAGTCTCAAAGCAGATCTGTGTATTTCTTGCTACATCGTGCAAAAGAGACAGGGACTTGACTGTCATACAAGTCTGAGTTCACATCTTGACCTGCCACTTGATCTGCCACTATATATATATATATATATATATATATATATATATATAGTCACTGAGGTTTAGAGATTGATATACATATTTATGTGTTCTTTTCATTTCTGAAATGGCGATGATAATTCCTACTTTTTGGGCTGTTTTATATATTGTATGAAATAATTAAAGTACACAATTTGCAAAATGAAGATGAATAATATATTCTAGCTATTATTATTAGACACTGGTGGCAGAAACAGCTCACAGGCTGTTCTTGCATCTGGGTGTGGACATATGGCATGGAGAAAATGGAATGCGAGTGCTGTGTGTCCCTCCAGGGGCAAGGATTTTAGAAGAGGGTGTCCCTTCTCCCCTCTCTTTTCCTTTCCATTGGCTAGAAGCAGAAAACAAAGGGACCATAGGAGATGGTGGGACCACAAGATAGATGGAGCTTGGGGTCCTTAAATCACCACCTGGAAGAAAGCTGTCTGTTGCCCAGTAACACCTGCGTTGGACTGTATAAGGAAGAAACAAGTTTATTTTGTGTTGGGTCCCTGAAATTCTGGGGTTTATTATAGCAGCTTGTGTTAATTACCTTAGTGAATTTAGAAATGGGCACTTTGAAATGAGGGTGAATGTAAGAAAAACCTAAAATATGTTGCATTGACTCAGCAGTTGGGTGGTGGGTGGCACAGACACTGATAGTGAAGGCTGGGAAATTGGAGACCAGTGGAATTGATGGCAAAGCATTTGGTAAATCTGTTGTTACTGATAACTTCAAAAGGCAGGCCAAGTGCCTTACAAGCCTTTTTCTCCAAGTGAGAGATAGGTTATCACTTATTGCAGTTTAACAAAGTATCACAAGACAGAGATATGCTGCTCAGGCAAGAACTGGTTTGTACGACAGCAGAACTGAAAGGGACCAGATAGAGGCCAGAAATTTGAGGCTTCACAGGACTGGAAGGGAAAACTACTTATTGGCTCAAACCAGTAGAAGATGCGACTGAGAAAAGGCTTGAACAAGAGGTGCATTTAAAAATCTCAATTTACTAGATGCCATGCTAGCTTCTAGAGAGGTTATAAAATAACTAGGGACTGTTCTCTGCCCTCGAAGAGTGTGCAATTTACAAAAAAGGATAAAAGATGTACAAATGGCTGTAGTGGACACAGTTAATGATTGAAATATTTGTTGCTCTGAATAATGGAGGAATTACAACCCTCTGGCGGGAGCCCAGAGAAGGGTTTCTCAAGGGCGCAAGGAAGCTTGGGCCTTGTTTACCCATCGAGCCCTCAGAATCATGAACGAATGAACCTCAGTCATCTTTCAAATTCATCTTTACCTTTTTGAAATATTAGAGTTCAAGTTTGGTCTGTGGAGTAGCAGCTGATACCTGGCGCACTGGAGGATCCTTCCAGCCAGCCCATGACTTCCCTATTGACATTCTTGCCTGACTTCACAAGTAGTTCAGGCCGAGACCTGCTCGGGTTGCCTCCTTAGGGCCTCATTTCTGTAAAGGTAGAAGAGGACCCTGCTATCCTCATCCTTCTTCAACTGCCCCGAGGCTATGAGATGGTCCAGACCTTAAAGCACTGTGTGTTTGCCGAGATTGCTTGTTTTTATTGTCTCTTGTTGTTTTTTTTTTACATCTTTATTAGAGTATAATTGCTTTACAATGGTGTGTTACTTTCTGCTTTATAACAAAGTGAATCAGTTATACATGTACATATGTTCCCATATCTCCTCCCTCTTGCGTCTCCCTCCCTCCCACCCTCCCTATCCCAAAGCACAGAGCTGATCTCCCTGTGCTATGCGGCTGCTTCCCACTAGCTATCTATTTTATGTTTGGTATGTATATATGTCCATGCCACTCTCTCACTTTGTCACAGCTTACCCTTCCCCCTCCCCATATCCTCAAGTCCATTCTCTAGTAGGTCTGTGTCTTTATTCCTGAGTCTCTTGTTTTTTTAATAATCATCTTTGGGCAAAGAATAAGAACTTACAGCCTCTTAGTGTTTCCTGGCATGGGCCTAGTACATTTTTATCTTGTTTTTATTGCCTCTTTGGCTGCAGAGAGCACTTATCTAAATATAGAAAGGTACACCACTATGGAAAGGACTGGAATAAAATAACATTTTCTTTCCAATCAATCCCCTTGCATCTTCTAGTGAACACCAGGTACTGTTCTTTTGTCAAAGTGGCAAGAGTGGGCAGCAAAAAAGAAATGATATTGAATTGTGGAGCTTTCCAAAGTAGAAGTCAATGACTGCAAGGCCTTCCAAGGTAGCGGGGCCAAGGTAGTTAGTGCTCTGGGCCGGCTCTCCTGTGACCTTGGGCGAACCACACAATGACGGTCAGCAGCACACACCTGTCCTTTGGAGGAAGAGCAGTGTAGTGGAAGGGGCGCAGGCTTCAGCAGACCCAGATTGGATCTCCTGCCCAGCCCCTTATTTATGGGTGACCTTGGGTAAATTACTTAAACTCATCTATAAAATGGGTGGTACTAATAAAACCTATCTCTTAGGGCCCTTATAGGGGTTAGATGAGGTGAATATATGTAAACTATTCAACACATTTTCAAGAAATGGTAGCTATTACTTTTTGTAGGCTGGTATTTTATAGCATTAATGTTTCAAACGTGACCATATTTTCAATTTTGTTTCTGGGGAAATTATATAAATTTATTCTTGATAATAACAAAAAGCAGCTCTTATCTACCATATGAATCAGATACAAGTCTCTAACTACCTTCATTCATTCTGGGAAGAGGGTTTCATTGCTGGAGGCAGCGCTGTGTAGTGGTTAGAGCGGGGGGCTCTGGCATGAGTCTTTGGGGCTCAAATCCTGGGGTGTGATCTTGAGCAAGTTGCTTAACTTCTCTGGGACACAGTACTTTATCTGCAATTCCAAAATGAGATTTTTTTATGAGCTTTAACCCACTTTGCATAAATCTTCCTAGTTTTGTGCAGAAATATTGTGATTGAGTCTAGGGGACTCCCCAAGACCCTGAGGGGGTTCTGTAATATATGTTACATGTGCCATGTTATCTTTATTAAATCTGAATTCTGAATTTCAAAACTCATCTGGCTCTAAGGATTTTGGGTAAGTGACCCATGACACACCCTCATAAGGCTGTTTTGAGCTACATTAACTTCATGTAAGCCTCTGAGAATCTTATTGGCTATTATTGTCACCCTTGGAACAATTCTTTGAGGCAGCAATTATTATCCCATTTTATAGATGAGGACAATAGGGTACAGAGACGTTAAGCAGCCAGATAGCTCATATGTGGTAGACCTAGAATCCAAACAACACATTTCTGACACCAAATCCCACGCATCCTATTGAAAGATTTATTCCCAGAGCCCTGCACTTGCCCTGGCAGAATTAGTCCCAATTAAGTTTCCACTCAGAGAAGTTAGGAAACACCATCAGCTGGGGCTGCCCTTTCCAAACATCTCTGCAGGGAGACCAGCTCTGACGTGGGCTCCCCACCCTCTTCTCATGGCCATGCAGAGGAGGGGAGAGTAGGGGTGCTGGTAAGGCTCCCCACAGGGGGCTGCCAATGACACAGCATGATGAGAGAGCCTGGCCTGTACACTGTCCTGCTGCACGCCTCTGTCCATTTCTCTGATGGCCACCCTTTCTCAGTTTGCTTCCCTCTGGAAGATGACACTGAGAAAAGGATTTCAGTGCAAGTAGTTGATTTGTGAAACACAGGAAACACCATTTGCCATTTGGCAGTGAAGAAGGGAAGGGGAAGCAGCCAATAATAGGTATATTGTTATTCATTTTCTACTGCGAGTAACTGAAACTCCACAGGGAAACGTGAGGTCACAGTGTAAAACATATGCCTCAAAATGATCCCACCCAAGGGATGAGGGAGCTGAGTTATTTATACCCCATCCCTGGAGAGTCATTGGTTGAGGGTTACTCCCAGGGACGTCCTTGGCAGACAACCAGAAGCAGCATGGCCTTCTTTATTCTGGAATATGAAGTCTAGGAGATAGGAGTGAAGCACTGACAGGGGCTGGTACACACCCTTTAGCCCAGTTCTGTGTTGTAGCAGAAATAGCCTTATTTGTGAAAAGCCCAGGATGAATGATGTCTCATCCACCGTGGGTTTGATGTCCATTGACAGACTCACCTACCCTCAAAAAATTCCCACCATACTGCCTGCTGTGGTGCCTGAAATTGGTGCCAGTCTCCAGAGGCCACCAATAAAATGTCAGGATGCTACCCAAGAGAAGGAACAAATGAGCTATGACCTTTCCTTTCCTAGCCAGACTTGCCTCAAGGGAAAGGAACTTGGATCAAAGATGTTTTAGTGGAAGAAATGTCAAGAAATTTCTGATGGGGTGAGTCATCACCGGCGAAGACCCTGGATAATCTGGGGTGCCAGCTGCCAGATCGGAGGTAGACATGGAAAAGGTGACCTCTGAGGAGAGTGGTACCAATGCGGGACCCAAAAGTGTGACTCAGAGAAGGAAGGAGCCCAAAGGGACATGTTCCTACTTCCCAGTTGTATCCAGATCAGGGGGCCCGGAAAGGGAGACTCCCTTCACCGCTGCCGAGACTGTGAGTGCCCGGAAGATAGTGACCACATCTTCTTGTCTTAGTATTTGGAACTCAGCACAATGACCAGCAACTCGTCTAACTAAACTCATCTTTCTTTTTTTCCCAGAAAGAAATATTTCATTTTAAAATATATTTTCTCCTGGTGCTGTGTATACCTGGGCCTATGAAACCCCCATGAATGCAGGCGAAAGCAGTATTTTGGAACCGACCCCAATCGAGACTCTCCTGGTCTTCCTGTTCTCGCAATTGAACCACCAGGCTTTTCACACACTTTACATTCTCCTTTCAGGCGGTGATCTGCTGGATGCCAAATTCTTAATCTCTTCTTCAGTTTCTGCAGCACTGGAGGCCATGTCTGGCCTTTCCTATGGCCTAGCTTCTTGCTCTTCCAGAGCCTTGAGGCGAAAGGCTCTATCCCAGTGAATTCAGTGCTCTGCTCTTGCTTCCACCTGCCAGTTCCTTTCTGACTTTTCTACTAGCAACCCTACATTCACACCAATGAGCTCTCTGTATTTCCACTTCTCCTTCTATAAAAACAAGCAACACCACCAACAAGTTACTTATTGGCTGTGAGACTTTGGGCAAATTACTTAACCCTCAATTTATTCAGCAATAGAAGGTAGAGAATGCCCCTGACTTCCCAAGCTTGTGGAGAGGACTCGGTGAGGTTATTATGAACTGAATTGTGTTCCGCCAAAATTCATACGTTGAAGCTCTAAGCCCCGGGGTGACTGTATTTGGAGTTAGGCCCTATAAGGAGGTAATCAGATTAAAATGAGGTCATAGGGTGAGGCCTTAATTCAATAGGACTAATGTCCTTATAAGAAGAGGAAGAGACACCAGGGGTCTTTCTCTGTCTCTCCTTGTGTGCACAAGGAGAGAAAAGGCATGTGAGGACACAGTGAGAAAGTACCATCTGCAAGCCAGGAAGAGAGGCCTCACCAGAAACTAAATTTTCTGGCAGCTTGATCTTGGACTTCTAGCTTCCAGAACTGTGAGAAAATTAATTTCTGTTATTTAAGCCCCACAGGCTGTAGATTTTGTTATGGAAGCCCTAGCAAACTAATACAGAAGTAACCCATATAAAGGGCTTTGCTGTGGCACCTGACACAAGGTGGAGAGTCATTAAGTGTAGCTATTGCTATTACTATTGCTTCTAATAAAATACCCTCCTTTCTAGGAGAGAGAGAATTCTAGAAATCCTGTACCAAACAGTTGCAAATCCATGTTAAGCTTCCGATGAAAAATTGAGGACATCAGAAAGAAAGTAAACCACACTCCCTGAAATCTTCCAATCCTATTCCTGTATATAAGTCATAATGATTTGGGTCAAATAATATGAGTGCATCTTTCCTCTGAGGAACTTAATGTGCTTTTGCCAACTACTTATCCATCAGGCAAATGTCTTCATCCTGAGGCTGAGCTAAGAGAATGTCTTAGATGGCCAGGCGCCTGAGACCAGGACAGTGCACAGGGGGGGCACTAATAAAATATGATAATCGCATTTGTTCCACTCTCTCTTTAGTTTAGGTTGTACAGCCTGGAAGCAGGCCAGACTGGTCCATTTTAGGAATTGCGGGGTTGAGCTTACAGCACAAGACATATTTTCCTTCAAGTTGGCCTTGACTCATGGCTGTTCCATCTCTTAGAAGCATAGCTAACTCTGACTCATGGACACATCAGGGAGAGGGACCTCCCAAAACTCCATTCTCTCACCAAAACTCTGAGGTTCTGGTTTCATAATTCTGTTTACATTCCTTAGGACGCCTCCACCAGGGCCCTCCAAGTAGACTTCTGGGCTTCGGACCTCCTATGGACAGATCGGGGAGGGGACAGAAGAGGCCTCTTAAGCAACTGTAATCCTTTTTGTCTTTATTTTTAATCCAAATGAATGCATTAGAGATGGTACTAAAATCTATGTGGGAAGAAAGAACCATCTGAGATCATCGGTCAGAGCTCTAAGTGGTGTGGAAAGAGAAAAAAAAATGTGCTGAGTCCTGATAAATGGGAAGGGGGTTACATTGGCTAAATTGAAACCAGTTGAAGGGGTTCTTTTGTCTGGGTTTTTTTTTTCCCCTCAAATTTCTCTTTAAATCAGTGTTGTTCAATCAGTGTTGTTCAGCTGTCCCCAGAGACTACAAAAGACACAGATCAAATTTCTATTGTTCTTTCTTGTTACTGCCTCTCCACCCACCCTGGCTTCACCCAGAAGGGTGTTGTAGCCTATAGGATCCCTTGCCATTTATTCCTCTGTCACAGATGGATGAAGTGCTCGAATATGAATCATTAAACCTACTTCTTTTTGTATCTCCCAGATGCTAAGTATTTGTTCTCTGATTCAACGTTGATTCAATGTATTCATTAAATCCAAACATTTACTCAACACTCACCATGTGCCAGGCCCTCTTGAAGGCACTGGGTATGCTAAGGCAAATGAGACACAGATCCTGCCTTCAAAGATCTCCAGTTTAGTGGGAGAGCAGAGAAATAATTACTAACACATTGTGGCAGAGGAGGACGGAGCATGGAAAAAGGCTTTGAAGAGAGTTGTACCAAGGGATATGGAGCTCACCTTCCAGGAGGGAAGAAGAGAAGCCCCTTAGTGGGAGGGCAAATGTAATGGGGAAAAAGAAGCAGCCAGCTGATCGCTTTTGAAAGAATCAATCTTTTTAATATACGGCCAAAGGCATCTAGGGATGTTGGTGTAGACTGCAGACAGCTTTAGCTTGGGCACCAAGAAGCAGCCTCGGAAGGTGAAAGCCTGGGTGGAAGAAACTTTCTCATATTGAGCAGCACTATGTAATCATTTGGCTCAGAATGGATGGAAGGAAAAGAGGGAGGGAGGGAGGGAATCACCTTACATACTTGAGGAATCACCTTACATACTTACATACTATCATAAAAGATACAACTAACAAATACCAAATTCATTGATTCCCTTATTTCTCAGAAGACTAAGGAATGGACTGACCCTGTACCAAACCTATGAAAGTTGTTGATTTAGGAAAAGCAACGATAAGATGATGTCTTTTACTACATAGGGTGATATTAAGATGGACAAAATGAAGTATATATCATTATCTGGTTTGAACAATATAGTTAATTAGCATGTAGCTTTACGTTGGTGGCCAAAATCTGCTATAAACAAGTCGGAACGCTATTCAGATTGTGTCATTTCTAAAAAAAAAAAGGTATCCAGAAAGGTGCCCTGGTGTATACCTACACAACTGTCTATTTACTAAGTTAAAGCTCAATTTAAGGATTGCTGTAAGGATTTCACATGAATTGAGGCCAGTGGTAAGACTTGTACGATGGCCATTGGGGAGGAAGAAGACGCAGTGGGAGCAGGAAGTCTTCCTGAGAGCACCCACACCCCTCTAGAGCTACATTCCCCTATTTTTTCTACTTCCTTCCCAGTAACTCATTGGGCTTAACTAATGGGATTTGGTTTTGACTTTATCTGCTTAACATTTTTTTACATATCTATAGACCCAGATAGTGGTGGTAAAGAAGTTGACTCAAACTTTCTCAGGCCAGACATTAGATGACTTGAAATCATGTCTTATTCATCTCTGCACCCTGAGTATCCAGAGTAGGTGCTCACTATGTTCATTGTATACATTAATGGACCTCCTTGCTCCACCTAGTTTTGCCACTAGAAAACCAGGTTCTTCAACAAATATTTATTAATTACCTACTCCTTGCCAGGTGCTGTATCCGGCCTTAGGTTTGTAAGAGTGAGCAAAAGAGACATGACCCTGACTTCCAGGAGCTTGTTGCCCTTAAAGAGAAACAACAATTAAATCTGGAATTATAAGAAATTACGATAACCTCACAGTATGGGAAGTGGGGTGTTGATGGGGTCAATAACATGGGTCCACATCTGTTGGGGAGGTGGATCAAGCAATGTTTCCTGGTATAAGTGACTCAGAGCAAGTTAGAGTTCTCAGCTCTGCTAGGATTTATAACCTATTTAGAGAAAGAAAACTGTCATACATACAAAAGTAAGAAACAGAATGATGTAAGATACTCTAAACTCAGTGTTAGATCATGGATTAGAGATGGTAGAAAGGGTGAGATCAGAGGGCAGAAGTAGACATGGATGTTTTCAGGAGGAAGGGGCTCTTGACTGTCCTTGAAAGATGGGTAGAGCCAGTAGAATGGAATAAGGGGAGAAAAGGCTGAGGTGAGAATTGCACACAATTGGACAGGTGAGGCCTAGATGAAAGAGAGAGGCTGAATTAGGCGAGACCTGGAAAGTCGGGAAGAAATAGAAGTACAATAAGCACAATCATATTGTAGTTATTATTCTTCATAATGTGTTAAAAGCTACTATCTGTCAAGTTCCAGTCTGGGTTAGGTTCTAGGCAGGAAGTGTTTAACAATAGGCCTACAATCCATCCTCCCTCTTTACCGGGGGGAAGCCCATGGGAAAGACAGAAGGAAGGTAACTCAGTCAAATCTTCATGTAAGCATGCTAATGATAGACATCCAACTAAGCATACTAATGATATTTGCTAGTTGCAGGATCCTTATCTATGAAATGCTTTTATAAGGAGATACCTGATCTGCCTGGGTTGCTCATTTGTTACAAATCTAGAACCTATGGATACGTTGAGCAAGGTTTCTGGGAAAAAGTAAAGTAAATTAGGTAGCTATCTGAATATAAATATGAAGGTACTTCCCAGTGACTCTTTTCCATGTAGGTGATGTGGCCATATATATGGCTTAAAGGTTTTCTGTGTTCATCTGGGCAAGAGAATATCTGGATGTGGCGTAAAAGGGCCTGGGCAGCTGCATTAGTCTCAGACCACTCATTGCTTTACCTGAACCTTGCAATGACCTGTTTCACTGATGTTATTAGTAAAGCTTGACACTGGGTAAGATCTATTCTTATGAGTATGCTTTAACAATCTGATCCTTTGTGTTTTCTTAGGTACGTTACATATATTGACTCACATCAACCCTCTAAGATGCTCAGAGGAATTAGTGAATGTGTCCAATGTCACACAGTGAGGAAGCAGCAGGCTTAAAATTTAATCACAGATCTGACTCCCCAGACCATACTCTTCCCACTGCTCTATACTTTCCCCCTTTTTAAACCTGAGTAAAACATAACAGGTCACGGGGTAGGGGTTGGGGGGGCAGTCAGACCCTAGGGCAGCAGTCCCCAACCTTTTTGACACCGGGGACCGGTTTCATGGGAGACAATTTTTCCACGGACCGGGGTGGGTGGGGAGGGTGTTTCAGGCGGTAGTGCCAGCGATGGGGGAGCGGCAGATGAAGCTTCGCTCACTGCCCTGCCACTGACCTCCTGCTGTGCAGCCCGGTTCCTACCAGGCTATGGCCCAGTACCCGTCCGTGGCCCAGGAGTTGGGGACCCCTGCCCTGGAGGACCATCAGGAAGCCCCACAAGCCATTTGAGAGCCACTTCCCCAAAGTACAGTTTTAATGAGAAAACCCTTTTCTGGCATAAAACCTGATTCATTTGAGACCCAAAAGGTAGTGTTTGTGTCACATTTTCCATGGAAGTTCATTTTCACCAGAGGCAAAACAGTTGTATCTCCACTGGGACTCTGCAACTCATGGAGAGTTTGTGTGCTATCAGGGGAATAATAACACATTCCTTGAATGCTGAGAGAATAGCCCAAAGACTCTGCCCTTGATCAGATTAGGTGATATGAGTTGGTGTTTCTCATTCCATTTTTAGCCTTAAAGCAAGCTGGGCCTTGTGGGAAGACTCGCTAATTCCTGATGTGTTGGATCAGCCATATTTCACACGGGCTGCAGTTTTATGAGGACATTTGTGTCATTCATTCACAGCTCTGAGTTTTGTGGGTCTTTCTTTAAACATAGTGCTTTGCCAAACATTAGGATCAGCTTCCTTTCAGGGAACTCAAGTTTCCCTTTTTAAAAAACTAGTGTATGAACAATGGGAAAGGAGGTAGACCATATCATGGAATCCACTTCTTTTTTTCTGGAGAAGTAAGTGGTTTAATTCTAGTTGCCTCAGATCAAGGAGTCTTATTCTTAGGGGACAGCTGCCTAGTGCAGCACCTTGGTTCCCGTTAAAAGCACCACAGGACATTCATAACTGGGATATGACAGATTGCCCCATGCCTGGATCTCTTGCTCAGGGCTGCCAGCATCATTAATGGACAGATGGAGCCATCCTCCCTTCCTTGGCTGTGTCTGTTAATCAACTTTGGAAGTAGCTATAATACCACCAGCTAATAAAAGTGCTTAATAAATATCTAAATTGCAATACCCCCAGAAAGATGTCCATCTTGGTAGAAAAATCTGACAGAAGAGTGTCAGAATCTTTATTTCAAATCAGAGCAGACCCATGCAGACCTTGTATCTATATGTAGCAGTATGTTGAGGGGCACTTTAACTTGGGTCTTACTAAGAAAAGCAGAAAGCTTAGTTGAGAATTACTGAAACCTATAGAGCTGAGCTGAGAGAAGACAGTTGCCTGATGTAGACCTTAGGTTTGTCTTCTGGATTCCACTGACCCTCTTCTTAGGCTACACTGTTAGTATCCTGCTCTGATCTGCACTGGGATATTGCTTTCTTGCTTCTAGACCCTTACTGTTTTCAGAGAGTCCTCAGTCTTTGTTTATACTTTTACCCAATGTTCCCTTTAAATACAACCTTTCTCAGTTACAAAGGAGAATGTGATTCTTTCCAGTGTGTGGCAAAATACTGGCTATTTACTTTGTTTACTACCAGCTTATTTGCTGATGGTCCTATGCCTTTCCAAACCCAGCACTAGCTATTCTTTTTGTCCTGCTCTTTATGTTCTTTATTTTGCCTGTCATGTAATGGAAGAAAATTATAATAGACACATTTTTTAAGGGAAGAACAATCTCCAGCTGAATACGAATTTCCTG
Source organism: Lipotes vexillifer (assembly GCF_000442215.2). NCBI lineage: Eukaryota > Metazoa > Chordata > Mammalia > Artiodactyla > Lipotidae > Lipotes > Lipotes vexillifer. The sequence continues at coordinate 1,540,382 of NW_006775688.1, forward strand.
CAATGTGTTGTAGGGCTGTCTTTGTAATACCATAGTCCATTGGAATCATCTTGGCTGCAAATAAACAAATACTTAACTAATATTAACTTAAACAAGGAGGAATCTGTTTTATGAGGGTGATTGATATAGTAACAGGGTAGTAAAGATTCCATATTGACTTATCTGTCATTCTTTAGTCTCTCCCATATGGATGTAGGTTAACCATCTAGCATTAAGCATTATGTCTTCACAAAAATATCCAAAGGAAGACAGGGAGAAAGTGCACACCATTCGAGTTTTATCTCTCTTTTTTAAATAGGGAGGAAAATTTTTTCCAAAATTTCACCCCCTGGCAGATTTCTCCTTATTATCAAGGGTCAGGATAGGGTCACATGCCTATGTTCTACCTATGATGAACCTGGGAAAGTAACTGGCCTCTCTAGTGGAAGTGGACTTCTGTGTGTAAAGAAGAAGGAGGGGGAAAAGCTGCTAGGTAGTCAACCACTGTTATGGACTGAATTCATATGTTGAAAACCTATACCCCAGTGTGAGGATATCAGAAGATGGTGTGAGGCCTTTGGGAGGTAATTAGGATTAGATGAGGTCACAAGGATGGAGCCCTCACAAATGGGATTAGTGCCCTTATGAGACTCAAGAGAGAGCTTGCTTCCTCTCTTTCTGCCATGTGAGGATACAAGGAAAAGTCTGAAACCAGAAGAGGACCCAACCATGCTGGTGCCCTGACCTCAGTCTTTCAGCCTCCAGAACTGTGGGAAATGCATTTCTGTAAGCCATCCAGTCTATGATACTCTGTTATAGCAACCTCAACAGACTAAGACGACCACAACCATCAAATACCTTTAAAGTGCAATAGCCCAGGGATGGATTATATTTAATAATCTCACACTTGCTGTCACATGGACCACACATACAGTTAATATGGAGTCATAAAAGAAGAGACCTCACAAGTTCAATATAAACTCATCCTCTCAAAACTCTATCTAAAAATCTATCTCAGTTTTTAAAAATTGTGGTAAAATGGGTATAATATAAAATTTGCCATTTTAACGATTTTAAGCATGCAGTTCAGTTAAGTACATTCATTGTTGTGCAGTCATCTTCGATCTCTAGAAAGACTTCATTTTCCCATACTGAAACTCTGTACCCATTAAAGAATAAATTCCCCACTTTCCCCTCCCCCAGGCAACCATCATTCTACTTTTTGTCTTTTTAAAATTTGGCTACTCTAGGTACCTCATATAAGTACAATTATGTATTTGTTCTTCAAGCTTATTTTCAAAATATCTGGTAACCTCTCTTGAAATACCCTTCCTGCTTCTCCTCTTCGCAAAACTCTTTCCATCCTCCAAGGCTCAATACCAAGATTTTCCAGTTGCTTCAGCCCGTGGGGATCTCTCCCTATCCTGGACTCAGAATGCTCAGAGTGCTCAACTCCCTTACTCCCTTGGCCCTTGTGTATACTGTCCCAAGCCATATCTTGCATTATTATTCTATATTACCCATCATTTTGTGAGTAATTTTCTTCTCTCTCCAACTATATTGTGACCTCCTAAAGGGCAGAGACTGAATGTACCTTGCTTTTCTTTTCATCCTCCACAACCTAAGCCTTCTATGCAATAGACACCCAGTAAGTACTTGTTAAATCCCCTGCTCCTCTTTAGGGAAGCTGCATAAACCAGCTGTGTAATCAACAAGCTCTCGCTTAAACCTGATCACACTCTCTCTGGTTGAAACTTAAGTCCATTTTTTCTTATTTGATCTTCCTTGAAATGGACAGCAAACGTCCAGTGTCCTCATTAAACCTCTATCTATACTTGAGAAAGGTTAATGCATCTATGTTAGCTTCTGCTTTTCCAGGCTAAGTCAAGATAATAAGGCAGAACCACTATATTTACACAACAGTTTTTCCTAAGAAACCCATAACATTTCCCTCACATTAAGATCAGTTCTTTTTAGTAGTTAAAAGTCAACAAAGTTTTCACAATCTGGGAAGGAATTCCTCTGTTGTAAGTCATAGTTGGGAATTCCAGAGCCTCTGGCAAGCCTTTATTTTTTACAAAAACTCCTTTATTGATCTGGTGTGATATGTACTGATACCCTGAGGATAGCGCACACACACACACACACACACACACACACACACACACACACACGCACACCTGACCCCCTTTACACAGCCTTGATCACAGCAATGCACATTACTGGATCATTTCTATTGATAAAATCAGAACAGGAGTTTACCAGAAAGTAATCTAAAAAACTCAAGGATTATAATTTTGTGTCCCAAAATCTTAGATGTACAAGGGCTGGATGTGGCTTTTTCTCTGAGTATTGCTGATTAAGTGACTAGTAGAAGATTTTAGCAAGTAGGATTTTCTAAGGATGAAATATTGCTCCTGTGTAATTGATACGAGCAAATTTAACTGAAGTAATTCTAAGAAATGGTAATTATAGATGTATTTCCAACTCAATTTTTCTTCCCCAGCCTATAATGAAAAGACACAGAGCTCAGGCCACTGGGGAAAGTGAGAAGCAGCTGGGGTTGTGTACTTTTGGTGAAGACACCCAGGTTCCCATCTCAGATGACGTGTCTGCAGAGTCATGTGGAGGTGCAGATGTGAGGAAGATTAATCTGCTCGCTTAAAATATCCTGAAGTATGAAGAAAAATGATTTGAATCTCAGAATGTTTGCAAGCTAGTTGAAGGTTAATTAATATCTGGTTTGTTGAAGTGGCTTGTTGAGGGGTTTCATAGAAACCATAGAAATAACAATAATGGTTGGGTGAACAGAGGGTCACCCTAGGGCACCTGAAGGGAACCTCTGTGGGATTATTTCATGAGGTTTCTCTTTGGTTTGATTGTGTTTTTAAAGGTCTGAGAAAAATTAAGAAATTTTAGGCCTGCTTCAGATTGGTTTATAAAACACTCACATAGTGGTGCACTAATGCTTAATGAAGGAATTTTATATCTTACGCACAACAGTTTTGACAGCAGTCGTAAACATGAAAGGTGGGAGGAATGGCAAGCACTGTGGCAGCACTGAGGTCATTCCCCAATCAGAAGAAAGAGCTGCCTGTGACACATGGCATTTAGAAATGAAGTATTTGATCCTTGAGTTTTGGGTAGAGTCACAAAGGAAGGCTCGCAGAGACAAAAATAAAATCTTCTCTAGGAAAAAAGAGCAGAAGGGATATTTAGAGTAGGTTAAAAGTATGAATGTTAAGAAAAATAACATTTTCTCTTTGAAAAGAGTAAGTAGATAGTTATGGTCTTTTTATTCCACTTTGAAGTTTGAGAACCAATGCAGCCTCCCCGGGGAACTGCAGACAGGCCAGGCACTTTCATAATATTCATACATTTATTCACTTATGTATTCCTCCAGTCATCATTCATTAATTATCTGTCCAAAATCATTTATTGGGGACTCATTATATTTCAGGCATTGAGGCTATGATGATGAATAAGAAGTAGCTATGGGCACACAGGACAAAGATCCCCTCACTTATCTGGGATTGCCGGGAAAGAATTCACAGAAGATGATATTTGAAGTGGGTCTGGTAGGACGAATGAGGGTTCAGGGTAAGAGAAATAAAATCACACTGAGAGAAGGGTATGCAGAGGACAGGGGACAGCATTAGAGCAATATGGTAGAGGACCAGGTACAGAACACGCAGGAGCAGTGGTAAGGGAGAGCTGAAACTGAGACCTTAGTGCACGAGGAGGCCATTTGTCCTCCAGCTCAAGGGCCAGAAGGCAGAAGTGCAGCCCATGGGCCCTCCTCCCATTTTGCACACACACACACACACACACACACACACACACACACACAGGAACCTCTCCATCAGTTAACCCCCTCTTGAGAGCAGAGTTGACTCTGTCTGCTGTATCCCCCAGAGCCCAGAATTCTAGGAACAGCACTGTAGAGTACTTTGGTCGAGGACCCAACATTAGTTTTGAAGCGTGAGAATGACATACACACATTACCTCCAGCCTGTAAGTTCACAGAGGCAGGACTAGGTCTGACTCGTGCCCTGCTTGGTCTCCTGTGAAGACCTGGTATGTGTAAGGTCCTCCTTAAATATTTGCTGCACGAATAAATGAACTAAATGAATGGGGCAGAGTGGAGAATGGACTAGCATGGGAGGAGGCTACTCTCAGGCCACTTAGGAGACTGTTATAAGAATCCAGGTGGGGCTTCCCTGGTGGCGCAATGGTTGAGAGTCCGCCTGCCGATGCAGAGGACACGGGTTCGTGCCCCAGTCCGGGAAGATCCCACATGCCATGGAGCGGCTGCACCCATGAGCCATGGCCGCTGGGCCTGCGCATCCAGAGCCTGTGCTCCACGACAGGAGAGGCCACACCAGTGAGAGGCCCGTGTACCGCAAAAAAAAAAAAAAAAAAAAAAAAAAGAATCCAGGTGAAGAATCATGGTGGGGTTGGAGAGAAAGGGCCAGAATTTAGACCAGCACTCCCCAGTAGAACTTTCTGCAATGATGGACATGTTTTATTCTGCACTGTCCGTTACACTAGCCACTAGCCACATACAGCATTGAATACTTGAAAGGTGGCCAGTGAGACTGAGGAACTGAACTTTTAATTTAAATTTAAATAGCTATATGTGGCTATTGACTACCATATTGGACAGCACAATTCTAGGGTTTCTGTGACAGAATCAAAAGAACTTTTAATAAATTGGATTTATTTATAAATTCAATCAACAAATATTCATTGACTGTTTACTAGGTTCTGGAGGAGAAAATTGGGGCTGATATGCGGCAGTTGTGTGTGCCATGCCAAGGTGTTTAGACTTTGTAATAAAGAGTGGGAGGCTGGGGCTTCCCTGGTGGCGCAGTGCTTGGGAGTCCGCCTGCCGATGCAGGAGACGCGGGTTCGTGCCCCGTTTCGGGGGGATCCCGCGTGCCGCGGAGCGGCTGGGCCCGTGAGCCGTGGCCGCTGGGCCTGCGCGTCCGGAGCCTGTGCTCCGCAAATGGGAGAGGCCACAGCAGTGAGAGGCCCGCATAACGCAAGAAAAAAAAAAAAAAAGAGTGGGAGGCTGGACAAGCTATTTTAGCAGGATTGGTCAATGAAATCTTGCTGAGAGGTGATAAGCTGAGAGTTGGATGATGAGAAAACTATGGGGATTAGGAAAGAAAAAACCCAAAACCCAAAACAAGAACTAGAACAATCATTGATGAAAGAAAGCAATAAGATTCAGCCTGAAGACACTTCAAGCAAGAAGGTACCTGCACCATCTGCAAGTCTAACTCACTCATTTTCTGTCTCCAGAAAGGAAATCGAAGCCCAGAGAGGTAACTAGACTTGCCTGTGGCCGCACAGCTAATTAATAACATAGTTGGGAACAGACTTAATCTCCTAACTTCCAACTTCGCACCCTACTGGGTAAGTCTGAATCTCATTTTCCTTGCTAGTAAAAAGGTTATTGTGAAAAATGGAAAATGTAACATAGGCGAGGTGTTAAAAATGGTAGCTATATTTATTATTGGATTTGTTTCAATGTTACAGTGTTCCTCTCAAGTAATTATGTTATTAATAATAACTAGTATTATTTTAGTAATACAAAAACATAATGCAAAAAATTTAGTAATTTAATAATGCAAAAAGCATGAGAAAGGCAGTGAATATTCAACTCATGATTTGTTTTAGTTATACTTGTTTGGGGTGAATCTCAGCTTTGGGCCTGTGCAATCAATGTCAGGCACCACCTGCCATTTGCCTAGAGGCAGCTGCCGGAATTACAGATGCTGTCAGGAAAGAAATAACCAGCCTCTCCACTGCTGGCCTTGCAAGCCCACCTTGTTAAGTGATGGCAAGTATCACAGTTCTAAGGTCTTTTTCTCTCTTCTGAAGAGAAAGAAAAATGAGGCTGTGGTTTTCCCAACAGACAGAGCTGTCATCAAGCTCTTTATGGAAAGCTGCTGTAGACAGGGGTTGAAAAGACGATGAAGGCTTTAACACAGTGTAAAAGTTGAAATGATGAAAAGGGTGCACTAAAAGCATGTGACCCAAGAAAGGATTTTCTGCCTTCAGGGTTAGGCCTTCATTTGGTTACTTGCCTTTTTATATCATACTCCCTCCCACCACACTTCTGCCCTTTGAGCTTCTATTTTTATAAATATTCAGATAGGACAAACAATATGATGAATAAGGTCATAGCTTTGCCAGAGTGATGGTGTTGAAATATCCATGTTGACTCTCCTTGACTTCTCTGTGTCACTTGACTTTCTGACCACACCTTTGGTGTTCAGCGCAGGAGTTTGGACCCCAAGCCCATGCTCTATTGGTTCTGTTGTGTTGCATCTGAGTTTGATGACTATGGAGCCATCTGTGCAATTATCAGTAATCAATAGTTTCATATACCTATTGCATGATCGCCAGAGTAACACTGACAATGAGGCATTGAACAACTGCAGGTTGCATGTGAAAGAGTGACCTGAGAGCCACATCTGAGGCCCACTGCCCACTGCCTCATCACTCCAACCCTCCCTGGCCAGGGCCAGGACCCTCTCCCCAGGCTGTAGCCCCATCACCTCCCATCATTCCCAAGTATCAGTAGCCATCAGGATAATGCCTCTGCACTTTCCAGCCCTCTGGTGCTCCCAGTGTATCCTATAGTGGACACAGTGACATACTTGGAGCCACAGAGGCAGAAGGTCCAAATCACTGGCCTGAATCCAAGCAAGTGTGGATTCCATACCTCTCTCTACCACTTAGTTCAGCTTGGGCCAATTATTTCATTTCCCCAAGTCTCCATTTCCTCAAGTGTGAAGCTGGAATAATGTCTACCTCATAGGATACTAAAGAATTTTTAAATTATATTATTGTATATGAAAATGCTTTGAAATTAGAAAGTACTACTCAGATGAGTGCAAGACATTTTCATTAGTCTATGCTACATGGTATTTTTGTGGAAAAAATAAAACCTAATGAATATTAAATTATACTCATATCTAGCCAATATTTTATAATAAGTATAAATGGAGTATAACCTTTAAAAATTATGTCACTATTTTGTACACCTGTAACTTATATAATATTGTACATCAACTGTACTCCAATAAAAAAATTATATTCACACCACTTCATTCATTCATACATCCATTCATTCATTCACACATCCATTCATTCATTCACAAAGTTTTATTAGACAACCAGTCTGGGCCAGGCACTCTGTCAAGTGCTAGGTAGTTATATGATTGTGAAAGCCCAGATTCCTCATGGAGTTTACAGTTTATTTAGGGGAGGGGGACATTGTAAGCCACTAGTCATGCAAATACATCTATAATTACACAGCATGCTAGGTGCTATGAAGGGAAACGTGCATGTGGATTAACAGTAGAGGGGCATAAATATGAGACTTGGTTGAGTTGACTTATGCAAAGCAAGGGCCTTTTAGGGAGCAGGAAGTGCATAATGGAAGACCTCAAGACAGCAGAGCACTTGGCAAATTCAATGATCCAACAGGCCCTTGTGGCTAGAACACAAGAAAGAAGAGGGATTGTGTTGCCAAAATCAGGCAGGCAGAGCAAGAGTCACAGACGACTCCTAGGATTCTCTTATGAGAGAGCTGAGAAGTGTGAGACTAGTGGAAGAAATGTAAGTAGAAGTTGTAAGACTGAGAGAATGTTCTTACTAGAGAAATGCAGTAATGTGGTCCATTTAATTTGAGATAGGATAAATTCATAAAGATTCTAATCTCTTGGGTGGTGAGAATTTTTACAGCAGTGTTCAGGATTTAGACACAGACATATAAATTAATTTTTACATTGTTATTTGTAACTTTCCACTTCACACTCCTCTATCTAAACATTCCTACATGTTCGTAGTCCATAAACTTGTTATTTTTATCAGCTGTGTAGTATTCCATCGTGGTATTTTTGGTGCTTCTATACACTTGTCTGCTTTTTCGTTCTTTATAGTTTTTTCCCTTAAAAATAGTGCTGCTGGGAATATTTTTGTTTTCCCACGAGTTATTTTCTTGGGTTACATTCCCCTCATGGGTCATTTCTCTGCATGTCAGATAGCCGCTCTGATGCTCACAGTGTTTTGTGTCAGGCTTCACTTGCCCTGCCTGGGTGGGAACTAATTCCCAGGGTACCAGATGCTTCAGGGAGTTGGTGGGGGAGGGGCAGTGGCAGGCAGGAGGAGGATTTTCCTCATTGGATGTACAGAGAATGCAGGTTGTTGTGTCAATACGCTAATCCTCTAGGATGTTGCCTCTATTGGGGTTTTTTATGCACTCAGAACCTCCATGGCCCTTAGCCTGACAGGTAACTCGTTCTCCCTCACTTTGCAGTTTCCCCCAAGGGCTTTTTAAGTTCTGGTGAGTGTTGTATGTGGAACAGAAAGGTGCGAGGGTAGTGGCAATGAATTAACTTGTTGTTAGCAGGAAGTGATTGTGAGATGAGGCATAAAATCTCTGTGACTGTAATTAACTGAAAGTTATAATTACATCATCTAAGGCAAATTGTTCCCTGAGTGTCAACATGTTAACTTATTCCTTTATTTAATATTTCATTCTAACTTTCTAGATGTGGTTGAGAAATTAGTCAGGGACCAGCTTACCAGGTCAAGCAGGTATCTGGGAAATTCATCCAACTAATATATTTTCCTTGCCTGGTCGTATGTCACCTGCTCATCTGATCTAGTGTATCTTTTCAGCATTTTTAATTTATTATTAATTTTTTAAATTGAAGTATAGTTGATTTACAATATTGTGTTAGATTTAGGGGTACACCATAGTGGTTCAGTATTTTTGCAGATTTTATTCCATTATAGGTCATTACAAGATAATGGGCATCCCTGTGCCGTGTTGCTTATCTATCTTATATGCAGTAGTTTGTATTTGTTAATCCCATACCCCTAATTTGTCCTTCCCCTACCTCCCTCTCCCCTTTTGGTAACCACCACAAGTTTGTTTTATATATCCATGAGTCTGTTTCTGTTCTGTATATAAATTTATTTGTATTATTTTTTAGATTCCATATATGAATGCTGTACCATATTTATCTTTCACTGTCTGACTTATTTCACTAAGTATAATATTCTCTAGGTCCATCCATGTTGCTGCAAATGACATTCTTTCATTCTTTTTATGGTTGAGTAATAGTCTATTGTGTGTGTGTGTGTGTGTGTGTGTGTGTGTGTGTGTGAATACCATGTCTTCTTAATTTGGTCAGAAAGTTACTGGAACAAAACAGAGTAACTGAACTCACTTGATTTGGGACAAGAGTATAGCTTAAGTTCAGTTCTCTGGGGAAAAAAAACCCCTCAATTCTCTGTGTCAAATATAATACAATATAATAATTTAGTCTACAGTTGTTGAAAACTGGGGAATACGTTCCAAAAGTTTTCTCTACTTTATCAAAGCAAAAGAAGACAAAAATGGAACATAATAACCAATTATCCTCTTTCTCAAAAAGAATATGTAAGAGGGGAGACAGGATCCTGATGGACTCTCAGCCATTTTGGTCAGGACCACCATCACTTACTGTCAGTGATGTCTGTAGTTAATCATACTGGCAAGGATATTAACCTGCAGCACCTATGGAGTTTTACGCTTGACACTGTATTCTTATCTCACCACTGTGAGGTGGGTTTTGTCAAGATCACAAAGCAGTGAGTGATGGACTCCGATTCACTGCTCCTCACCTCTTCTCTACCCTGAGGACACAATGGCTGGAGGCCACGTAGGGTAGCAGGACAAGACCATGCTGCGAGCATGGAGAATTGCTGGTCATGTTAGCCTCTAATCTGTTAGGTGAGTTTAGGTAAGTCACATAAACTCCCTGAGGTTTTGCTTCCTGTAAAGCAGAAGGGACTCCTGTTTTTTCTAACTCCCATTGCGAAGGCTCGTCAGATAATAGCTGTGAAAGTTTTTGGACAGTCAACCATAAGTCATAACAATAGGACATTATTTTGTATTGTGATCACTGTGATGATGTAGCAAGATTCTCATATGAGACATGGTAGCTGCTCTGGGGTAAAGATTCGCAGAGGAGTCAAATTCGAATGTCACATCCAGTGAGGTTGAGATTCAAAATGAATCATTTGATATGCTGACATGCCAGGGAATCAGATAATTCACAGCCAGGAAGCAGCAGG
>NW_006775688.1:1551378-1572030 GCF_000442215.2 Lipotes vexillifer
AGCAGGAATCATGAACGTTGTGGATCTGACTTGATTGGTGTGGTGACAGATGTATTCAAAGCATCACCAGGCTCCCTAAACAGATCTCCTTCTAGGGAAGCCGATGTCTGTGGGAGGCTCCCTCCAGAGACTGCAGGCCAGGAATTGATCATAACAGATCATGAGGTAAATTTTTACAAGACCCAGGGGTTCTTCAGAGTGATCTTGCTGACGTTATCCTGACTCAGGCTCCACCGTGCCTTGAACAATTACCACATCTTAGGTCTTGGGTTTCTAGATGATGGAATACTTCCATAGCTGATCCAGGCAGCAGGACATGCAGGCGAGGCAGAAATGTCATCCGTACTTTGCATAATCCCAGTAGACTGGTGGGTCTCAAACTCCAGGGAGACTAAAATCTCTTAGAAAACTTGTTCAAAGGCAGATTTCTGGGCTCCATTCCCAGGGATAGAGAGATCCCATTGGTATAGTTTTGGGCCCAGAACTGTGCATTCAAGCGAACTCTTAAGTAACAATGCAGGTAATGTAAAATTAACATTTTCAGGGGGAAAATGTAGAAGAGAAGGGCCCTGAATGAGAGTGACTATGATAAAAATTTTAAATCTAATATTTATTGAGCACTTACTATGAACCAGGCACTCTTCTATACATAAATTACTATAATACCTAATATGCCATATGTAAATTAACTCCTTCCATCCTCACCATGATCCCAGGAGTTATACAAAATTATTTCATCCATTTTTTTAAATGGAGTAACGGAGGCACAGATTGCTTAAGAAGATCCTAGCACCTGTGAGATCATGTCTTGGTTTCATAGTAAAATGTAAAATTGTTGATATCTCAGAAGAACTTTCTAGGAAAGGGATAGATTGTTCAAATCCCACCCAGAGGGAGAGTCAATACTCCTATAGCTCTAGCAATACAGCCTGATTCTAATATTAAAATTCATGCCAGCCTGGTAACTTACAGTAGGGATGGAGCTTGAGGAAAACTGCCCACCGTAGAATCTGTTTCACAGGATCCAAACATTGAGATTGGGGACCATGAAACCCCAACAGTTACAGCTTTGTTCATAGGGCCCCGGCCTCCAATGCAGAAGTTGCTCTTCTCCCAACCCACTTTCTCTTTGATGGAGTCCTGTTGAAATGCTGCAGGCCTCATACTTGCCTACCAGGTTCCCAGAAGGAGGAGGTTTTAAGCCTCTACTAATTAAAGTATAATGCTAACCATCTACGGCCATTTAGCTCATTTAATTAGAGCCTATTAAGAATAAGGGTAAACTCACCGAACCCTACATTTACTCTTTGTTATGAAAGAATTCTTTGGAATTGTTCCCTTTTCCTTGGTTAAGAAGAGCAAAGAGGCAGGAGACTTGGAAGACCCTCTTAACTGGGCGTAGTTACTGAGACAAACAGGCCAGCCCAGAGAGGAGGTAGTACTTGACTGTTTATTTAAAAATGCTCTTTCCTGGTTTAATTACCCATGTACCATGATTTAAAGAACCTTGAAGTTGGCTGATCATTGCTTAAAATTTCGGAGCTCCAGAGTTCCAGGCCTACGTTTCTAAGTGCCTGACTGCTAAAATGTTCCGTTTGATTGCTCTGCCAGAATCCCTTCCTCCAAACATATCCCAAACTGAATCCATCATGTGCTCCACCAAGTCTCTCTTCTCCAGATGAAACTGTTTCTGCTCCTGATGACACTCTTCTCCCAGTCCAGGCTCAGAACCACAGCCATCTTTGAATGCACCCTCCCTAGATAGTCATCCGTGAGAGAAGTTCACAAATTCTCTCTGTTCTGCTTTTATTCTTCCAACACTCTCATCACTGTCAGTACCACAGTGCATGCAGATCCCTTTTCACCTCGTGGTATCTGGACCACACTCTGGAAGCTAATGTTGTCTTCCTTTGTTCATCCTGTGGCTTCTTCCTACAGTGGCTCTGGGAAATTGAAACCATATCATTCTTGAGCTCAAAATTTCTCCATGATTTTTATTGCCTATGAAAAGGTTCTGCAACCAATTCCACTGTGTGCGTTTGGGGCGGGTGCAGGGTGCAGGGCAGGGTGGGTGTTCTACCCACACCACCAAGCAATTCTTGGACACCAGCTGGGTATCCTACAATTCAGCTCAATTTTGACTCACTATCTACCCAGATGGCATCAGATTACACAAAGTTAAGGGCTCAGTCCCACAAGATGTCCCTCTACTTCAGATGTCAATTGCAAGTCCAGGTTGTTACCTATATTTCTGACCAGCTGGCTATAAATCAGAGATTTCCTCAACCCTTTCCTTGGGTCTGATTAATTTTCTAGAACAGTACACAGGACTCAGGAAACCAGTTTACTCACTAGATCAAAAGTTCATCACAGGGACTTCCCTGGTGGCGCAGTTGTTAAGAATCTGCCTGCCAGTGCAGGGGACACGGGTTTGAGCCCTGGTCCGGGAAGATCCCACACGCCGCGGAGCAACTAAGCCCGTGAGCCACAACTACTGAGCCTGCACTCTAGAGCCTGCGAGCAACAACTACTGGAGTCCACATGCCTAGAGCCCACGCTCCACAACAAGAGAAGCCACCGCAGTGAGAAGCCTGCCCACAGCAGCAAAGAGTAGCCCCTGGTCAATGCAACCAGAGAAAGCCGGCACGCAGCAATGAAGACCCAACGCAGCCAAAAATAAATAAATAAATAAATTTATGTTAAAAAAGACCAAACAGTACATGGTGGGAAAATGAAGCCCAAGTATTGTTTTTAATCCACATGTTGATCTGTTAAGTGACTGTGATGGTTAATTTTATGCGTCAACTTGACTGGACTAACAGATGCCCAGATAACTGGTAAACTATTATTTCTTGGTGTGTCTGTGAGGGTTTTTCTGGAAGAGATTAGCATTTGAATCAGTAGGCTGAATAAGGAAGAGATAAAGAAGATGGCCCATACCACTTTGGGTGGGCATCATCCAATCTAGTGAGGGCCTAAATAGATCAAAAATGTGAAGCATGGGCAAATTTGCTGTCTTTGCTTGAGTTGGTACACCATCTTCTCCTGCCCTCAGCCATCAGTGCTCTTGGACTTCAGACTCAGACCAGGACTTACACCATCAGCTGCCCTGGTCCTCAGATCTTCAGAGTTGGATTGAATTATACCACTGGCTTCCCTTCTCCAACTTGAAGATGGCAGGTAGTGGGACTTGTCCTCCATAATTGTGTGAGCCAATTCCTATAATAAATTTCCTCTTAAATATATATATATATATATATATATATATATATCCTATTGGTTTGATGTCTCTGAAGAAATCTGACCTGAATCAAGACCCTGGTCTCCCCATTATGCTCACCCATAGTATAATGTTGTCTTCTACCATCTGCTGGTAGCACTTCTCATCACCTCCCCTCTGAGACCTCATAACCAAGCCACCATCACCTCTCTTTTTTTATTGAGGTGTAATTACATACTATAAAAGTCACCTATTGTAAGTGTATAATTCAGTGATTTTTAGTAGTCATTTAGTAATGGGATTGTGTAACCATCATCACAGTTTTAGAACATCTTCATCACCCCCAAACATTTCTTTGTGCCTATTTGCAGTCAATTCTGCTCCCACTTTCAATCCCTGGCCACCACTGCTCTGCTTTCTATATCTATAGATTTGCCAAGCACTGCTCTGTTTTCTGTATCTATAGATTTGCCTTTTCTGGACACTTCATATAAATGGAATCATACAATATGTAGTGTTTTGTGTGTGGCTTCTTTCATTTAGCATAATGTTTTTGAGGTTCATCTATGTTGTAGCATGCACTGGTAGTTTGCTCCTTTTCACTGCTGAATAGTATTCCATTGCATGGACATACCACATTTGTTTATCTTTTCATTAGTTAGTCAACATTTGGATTGTTTCAAGTTTTTTGGCTATTGTGAGTAAGTCTTCTCTGAACTTTAAGTCCTTCTGTGGACGTATATTTGTATTTCTTTTATGTAGATATCTAGATGTGGAATTGCTGGGTTGTAGAAATATATTTAACTTTATAAGAAGCCACCAAACTGTTTTCCAAAGTGGGTCTATCGTTTTTCATTCCCACAGGTATAAGGGTTCTAATTTCTCCACATCCTCACCAATACTTGTTGTTGTCTGTCTTTTTGATTATAGCCATTCTAGTGGGGGTATAGTAATACCTCATTTTGGTTTTAAACTGCATCTCTTAATGATTTATTGATGTCAAGCATCTTTTCATGTGCTTATTAGCTCTTCTTATATTTTCTTTGGTGAAATGTCTATTCAAATATTTTGACTATTTAAAAATTGAATTGCTTGTCTTATTATTGAGTCATATGAGTTGTTTATATAATGTGGATACAAGTTCTTTATCAGACATATGATTTACAAACCGTTTCTCCCAGTTTGTGCCTTCCCCCTTTCATTTTTCTAACGGTGCCTTTTAGAAGAGCAAAAGTTTTAATTTTTATAAAGTCCAATTTATCAATTTTTTTCTTGTTTTTGATATCATATATAAGAACTCTACATCTAAATGCCACTACATTTTTTTTCTTATGTTTTCTTCTAGAAGTCTTGTAATTTCACTTCTACATTAAGTCTATGATCCATTTTGAGTTAATTTGTGTATGGTGTGAAGTTACTATCTACATTCTTTTTATTTTCAATTTTTTTTGCATATAAGTGCCAATTGCCTCAGCCCTGTTTGTTGGAAAGACTACCTTTCCCCTATTGAATTGCCTTAGCATATTTGTGAAAAATCAACTGACCATAAATGTGAGAGTTTGTTTCTGGACTCTCACCTCTGTTCCATTGATCTATGTGATTATCCTATGCCAGTACCACATTGTCTTGCTTACTGTAGCTTTATGGTTAAATTTGTAATTGGGCAATACAAGTTCTTTTCTCCTTTTTTGCAAGACTGTTTCAGCTACTGTAGGTTCTTTGCACTTTCGTATGCATTGTAGAGTAAACTTGTCAATTTCTATAAAAAATCCTGATGGCCATTTTATATGGATTGTGTTAAATCTATAGATCATTCTGGGGAGAACTGCCATCTTAATAAAATTGAGTCTTCAGTTTATGAACATGGAATGTAACTCCATTTATTTAGCAATGCTTTGTGGTTTTCAATGTACAAGCCCTATCTTACACTTCTTTTGTTAACTTGATTCCTAAATATTTTATTCTTTTTGACGCTGTTGTGAATGGAAGTCTTTTCTTAATCTTTTTTTGTTTTTGTTTTTTTTTGCGGTACACGGGCCTCTCACTGTTGTGGCCTCTCCCATTGCGGAGCACAGGCTCCGGACGCGCAGGCTCAGTGGCCATGGCTCACGGGCCCAGCCACTCTGCGGCATGTGGGATCTTCCCAGACTGGGGCACGAACCCGTGTCCCCTGCATCGGCAGGCAGACCCTCAACCACTGCGCCACCAGGGAAGCCCCATTTCTTAATCTTGAGTTTGGACTGTTCCTTGCTAACATGTAGAAATACAATTGATTTTTGTGCATTGATCCTGCACCTTGTGACCTTTCCAAACTTGTTTATTAACTCTAATATAGCTTTTAATGTGAGCATTTCTCAAGATTTTCTACGTACAAGATCATGTTGCCTGTGAATAAAGGCAGTTTTACTTCTTCCATTCCAATTGGTATGCCTTTAATTTTTTTCTTGCCTTATTAAACTGACTAGAGGGCTTCCCTGGTGGCGCAGTGGTTGAGAGTCCGCCTGCCGATGCAGGGGACGCGGGTTCGTGCCCCGGTCCGGGAAGATCCCACGTGCCGCGGAGCGGCTGGGCCCGTGAGCCATGGCCGCTGAGCCTGCACGTCCGGAGCCTGTGCTCTGCAACGGGAGAGGCCACAACAGTGAGAGGCCCACGTACCGCAAAAAAAAAAAAAAAAAAAAAAAAATGACTAGAACTTTGGTACAAGGTTGAGTAGAAGGAGTAAGAGTAGGTATGCTTGCCATATTCCTAGTCTTAGTGGGAAGACTTTTGCCAGTGAATCCATTTGGGCATGACTTTGTCATTGTGGGAAGATTTCAAATTACAAATCAATTTTTACCTTATTATATATCAATTCAGATTTTCTATTTCTTCTTGAGTCAGTTTAGGTAACATGTGTTTCTAGAAATTTTTCCATTTTACATAAGTTATCTAATTTGATATAAAGTAGTAGTTTATAATATTCACTTATAATGCTTTAATTTTTTTCAAGAATGGAAAGGATTGCCCCTCTTTTTTTGGAGGGGGGTAATTTATGTCTCCTCTTTTTATTTCCTGGTTAGTCTAGCTAAAGATTTATCAATTTTGTTGGTCTTTTCAAGGAACCGACTTTTGGTTTCATTGATTTTTCACTACTATTTTTCTGTTTCCTATTTCCCTGTTTTCTACTTCTCTGTTTTCTACTCTACTCATTATTTCCTTTCTCTTTCTTGCTTTGGATTTAGTCCCTCTATTACTAGTTTCTTATGGTTGATGTTTAAGTTATTGATTGAATAACTGTCTTCTGTTCTAGTGTAGACATTTATAGCTATATACTTCCCTCTGATTACTGAATTAGCTGCATCTCATGAATTTTGATATGTTGAATTTTATTTTTACTCAGCTCAAAATATTTTTAAAAATTTCCTTCTGGTGTTTTTCTTTGACAAATGGTTTATTTAGAAGTGTTTTGTTTAATTTCCAAGTATTTAGTAATTCCCCCAATTTCCTTCTGTTGTTGATTTCTAATTTAATTGTATTATAGTTAGACAACACACTTTGTATGATTTCAGACCTTTTAAACTTATTGAAACTTGTTTTATAGCCTGACATATGGTCCACTCCAGACAATGTTCCATGCGTGTTTGAAAAGAATGTGTATTCTGCTGTCATTGAGTGGAATGTTTTATAAATATCAGTGAGGGCAAGTGTTTTTAAGTCTTCTCTATACTTGCTGACTTTCTGCCTAGCTGTTCTATCAATTTAAAGTGCAGTACTAGGATCTCCAACTGTGATTTTTGAACACTATCATCTCTTGCTTATGTTATTGTAGTAGCTTAGCACTCCCTGTCCACCCTCCCTGCTTCATTTTTTTCAATAGGACTTATCATCATCTGACCTTGTATATATTTTACTTATATGTTAGAATATGTAGGTCCTATTATGGCAGAGATTTTATCATTTTTCATTGCTCCTGTAACCACAGTACCTGTAACAGTGCTGACACATATGTCACTCACAAGTATTTGTTGGATGAATAAACACATCACTGAACAAATGGCACCCACTATTCTCTTGGACAAGTACAAAGCTCCTTACCCTACCATCTGGAGGATAACTGCGATGGATCAATACCAGTGGAATACTGAGATGGAGTGGCCATAGGTGGAAACTCGCCCTTCGTCCTCATGTTTTTCCTTTGGGTTTCTCTCTCCTTATATTTTCTAGTCATCAGAGTAGAGTAGGACTTGAGGACCAGGACTGGATGTAGATCTTGAGGAACTAGGCCACTGTGCTTGATTGAGATCCAGGCTGTTTGGTGGCCTTCTCCAGGCAAAGGAATCCCCCTGGCATCAGGTGGCCCTGTGCAGCTCAGTGGGGGTTAATTTCCGAGTGGAGAGGACAAGGAGAGGCTAAAACTTCACAGTAATAAACAGAGCAGCTTTCCCCTGCACCTACACTTTTTCCTCCTGAACCTGAGACAGCTAGCCATAGGGGGCTGGTCCAAGATTGGGTGTTCAAAATTCCAGCCAAACATCATTCCATCTTAGCACAATTGACACTATCTACTCAGATGTACATCTTGATGTAGTTTTGAAATTTTATGTTTATCCTGCTTTGGAGGGCTATATTATCTATAACAACATCAGAAAAAAAATACCCCAGCATGTAATATTTACTGAGTGCTTGGCATATGATATCAAGATTTTTCACATTTATCGAGTATATTGGATACTTTATATATCTATATGCTTAATCAGTTAAAAATAAAAGACTAATATTTTTCTTTTACTCATTAAAGTTAGGTCTAAGTTTTATAAACTGTTCTTGTATGGTGTGCATAACCAACTGGAGCTCAGAGGAGTGGTCTGAGCTAGAGACAACAATTTGGGTATCATGTATAAATGTATGATAATTAAAGGTATAGGGATAGATCATATGCTCTGGAGAGTCATAAAAGGAGAAAGCCTAGCTCAAAACTTTGAGGAATTTAATTTTTAATGGTTGAGTAGAAGATGATGAACCTGAAAAGGCAGAGAAGGAGCATCCAGAGAGGTCACAGGAAAACTGGGAGGATGTTACACACAGGAAAACTGGGAGGATGTTACACACAGGAAAGTATGTGTCAGCTTTCTGAAAGCTTGCAATTCTCATAACACACTTTGCTTTGGGGGAGTCTAACTCCTAATAAAGTACCTGTCATTTAATTAAAAATTATCATTAAGCAGGTGGTCCTGAAATTGTGCTTGACACTAGATAAATAGTTCTCATCCAGATGTACCTACAACACTGGAAGGATGTAGATTTTTGCATTATTAAGATGTTGTGTCTTCATCAAAATTAGTTTATTCCAATTCTTGCATTCCCCCTCTGAGTGTGGCATATCCTTTCCAGATACCCTATTATTCATCTGTGGCTTTTTGGCATTCTAGTAGTAAATTTGAATATTTGATGTCAGTGAAACTTGATGATAAACACTGTACAAATAAAGTTGAATTATTATTGCAGCATTCCTGGGAATGAGATTATTTCTTATTTTTGTGTTTAATGCTAGTGGCAGTAAACTCCCAATGAATTTTTATTTTATTGCTTTAGACTCAGCAACAAATTTGTTTTGCTCATTCACTCACTCATTCATACATCAAATGTATGTTAAGTGCCTACTATATGCCAGACACTGGGAGCGTTAAGACACATCAGGCATGATTTTCAAGCTTTGGTATGCATTGGAACCACCTGGAAAACTTGTTAAAAATACATATGCCCCAATGCACCCACTCATATGCGGTCCAGGGTCGTTTCTGGGAATCTGTATTTAACAACCTCTCTGTGTGATTCTGGTGCACAACAAAGTTTTAGAACTATTGTTCTATGTAAAAACATTTATAGCAAAAACTTAAATATACTAAAAGGTAAGAGGTGTCAGATAGAAGTATACATGGGGTAGAGTGTATATTAAATTTTATTATATTTGTATCATCCTATAGCAGTAGACCGTACACTCAACAATATTATTGCAAATTTTCAGCTATAATGGAATTTTTGTTAGGTCTTTAAAGCCTTAGCAATATGTTTGTTTTCATTAATATTGCAGAAAATTTTAATGTCCTTATAACTGATCATAAAGGTAAGAGCATGCTGTAAACATACGAATATCATTATATCCATGCATACAACTTCCTTTAGTAGGAATGAGGAAAGCATCTGGCAGTTCTTACTTAAATGCTGGGGAGCATATTCTGTGGCCATTACAGGACTGGTCCTGTTATAAATGAAAAGGTTCTTTCCTTTTCTTTTATTCCTTTGTCTGCTGGGCTCTTTTGCATCCTGTTGATAACAAACAGCATTAGAGGAGTATCAGCAGTTTCTAAAACACTCACAATAATGCAAAGTGCAAAACTCTGAGTCTTGCGTGGAGGAAAATAAGCTTTCTTTTAAAGAATAATTGGTGTTTTCTTCTTAAGAGGAGGCACTCATTTACTGTGCCATTCACAAAGAAACTTAGGCTGTGAGGGATGGATCAACTCCACCTTTATTGTAGGGAAGCTGTGATGTTCCTTGACTACAAGATTTAATAGGAAGAGATGTAGGTTAGAAGCAACGATTTAACAAGTCTGATTCAAAATTTGAAAAAAATTCTAGAATTTTTTCCAAACGTCAATTCAAAATGTCTCCTGGTCTCTTGAAATAGCTTCAAGAAGTGCAATATGGTGGCTGCTGATCCCGCAAATTCTTGATTTTCCTCTCTTTCCTGGGAACACAGGTAAACTATGCGTCCGAGCCTCCTTTACATTCTCTATATGGTCATATACTAAGTTATAGCCAATGGAATATGAGTGGAAGTGATGTGAGATAGCTGGATAGATAGATAGATAGATATACCTCTTCTAGGCTTGACCCATAAAAAATTCCCACTGTGGTTCTCCATGCACCTTTCTGTCTACTGGATGATGACACCCAGGCAACTTTGAAAGCCACGAATTGAAAACTGCAGGGCTTCTGTCAGCCTGGGTTCTTAAATGACTGTACGGAGCAGGGACATCCCACCCCCACTCCTCCCCATCCCAATGCCAATGGACTTTGCTTGAGAGAAAAACAACCCTTCACCCTGTTAAGCCTCTGAAGCGTTGGGGTTAGTCTGTAACAGCAGTTAGCCTACTTTAACATCCTTTAATACAGGATGTAAGAATACGGGCAAGTCTGTACCATGAGACCATGCACTACCTATTATTTCTGGAGCCAGAGCCCTGAACATAGTCCCATAATTCTCCTGCAGAGGTTGCCTTTACCATAATCCCCTGAGAAGATTCTGTAGAAAAGACTCTTCTAGCTCCAGGGGGCAGTACTTAGGCTGTCAGGAGTATTCTAGTCCTGCAAGGACAGTTCAAAGCAAACATTTCTCTTGGTCAATGGGACATGGTCCTAGCAGCACACAGAGTGTAAAATACACGGAAATTCTCACTTCAGAATTTGGAGACAACAGGATTGGATAGAAGGAAACCAGAGGCACAGCCACAATGGAGCATGACACGCATGCAGAGAACCAGAGCACAGGACCACCTGCTAGGTCCCTTAATGGCACTTGCCACACACTGGCAGGTATTGTCATTACAATTTAAGAGAAAATCCTCCTGGCTTTTAAAAAGTTTTACTGAGTGGAAGTCAGATAGCGAATTTCACGATGTTCGAAGTCCTAGTCCTTAGGAAGAGATAGATTTGCCTTCCCTTTTTTTTTTTTACCTTTTTTGTTTTTGTTTTTGCGGTACGCGGGCCTCTCACTGTCGCGGCCCCTCCCACTGCGGAGCACAGGCTCCGGACGCGCAGGCCCAGCGGCCACGGCTCACGGGCCCAGCCGCTCCGCGGCACGCGGGATTCTCCCGGACCGGGGCGCGAACCCGCGTCCCCTGCATCGGCAGGCGGACTCTCAACCACTGCGCCACCAGGGAAGCCCTGCCTTCCCTTTTAAGATAATGACCGAGCCCCTCCAGATTGTCTCCTTCCTCTCCCAGCAGCCAGCCTTTCACACACCAGCACCCTTCCCACGGTGATGGCTTTCCACTGGGTAGCTATTTATGGCATCGCCCATTCCAAATACAATCTCGGTGGATATAGGAACTACTTAAGAATTTGCAACCTGACTTTATTTTTAATTTTGGCTTGGTTTTTATCCAAAATATTCCTCCAAGCCTTAAAGCTCTTCAACCATTTTACAATAAGTACCTCTCTCTCCTTCCTAGTCCGTTAAATAAAATAGCCACCATCCAAGCAACAGTTATTCTGTACTAGGCACTGGGCATGGCCTTTACCTACATTACATTACTTAATCGTCACAGGAGAGTATTATTGTTATCCCACTTTGCATACGAAGAAACTGAGGCAGCAAAAGGTTAAATAACTTGGCCAAGCTCACATAACTAGTAAGGGGCAAAACCAGGGTTCAAACCTGAGCACTCTAGCCACAAACCTCCAACCTTAACCACTGTACTCTACTGCCTCTATTTCTATTTCAATTTTTGCTCATGGAAGACATCTCTTGCGAGAGTAGTTGATCCTTCAGAAGGAAGATAAATAATTCCAGTTCATCAGAACTTCTCTGCACCTTTGTTTTTTTTTTCATTCCAGCACTTGTGGAATTTGGGAACCTCTTACCATGGTACCAGTGTTCACTCTCTGAGGTACCTCCCGTCTCTAAATCTTAGCAGTTCTCTGGCATGGCGAGATCCTGGGGCTGTTGCCACAGTCTTCCGGAAAAGAGAAGCTTCTTGGCTCCAGCACGTTCTTAACGCTCAGGAGAAGAGCTGCACTGAGGGGCCAATCTGTCGCTGTGTCTATATTTAGCACCATCTGCCAGGAATATTTCAAACTGCCTATTTTAGTACATGCCATTTCGTGCAAATGCGACTGCTCCACCACTAGTTCGTGGGAAACCAAGGGCATTGGTGGGATAGGGTATTTCTGCTCTTTACGTTAAGTGTTGTGAGTCGGCCCTTCAGGCAACCTTCCAATGAGACAAGGGAGAGGATGGAGGGAGGGTTTTCCCAGGGTGTTAGTCCCAGGGGTCCACACTTTTAGTGGCTCAAAAGCGATCCAGGGGTGGCAGCTGCCGAGGAGGCGGAGGGGGGTTCTGAATTGGGGGAGGAAACGTAAAAAGCCCAAGGCTTTTATACAGCATCCCTGAGGCAACATGCTGGCCTTTCCCATTTCAGAGCTCCCCATTCCAGCTCCATAAATCACTGGGCAAACTCTTCCAGCCTTAACCAACCCTGTGCAGCCTTTGTGAGCCATCTCAGGGAAAGACAAGGGCTCCCGTTTACTGAGGGCTTCAGTTTTCAGTGTTGGCTTGTATAAGCATCAGTTCAACTCGTCCATATGACATCCTTATGAGGGAGGCTCTAGTCTTAGTTCCACCGTACAGCCAAGGAAACTGAGGCTTGGAGAGGCTTAGGGACTTGCAGAGTTAGAATCTGAGCTCGGGCTCTCTGAAGCCAGACCATGACCTTAACTATTGTTATCATACTGACCAGTTCTAAATCCCTTACCCAGTCAGTCTCTCTGCAATAGACACTGTATTTTTTGCATATTATTTCCACCTGCAGCTTATTTTCCAGACTCAATGCTTAACTGTATTTGAGAGGTTCTGACCATAGGTTTGTTATCTAGCCCCACTGGGACTGTGTTGACTTCCCTAAAAACCCCTCCCAGACTGGACCCAGAAACAGCCCAGTGAGGTGGGGGGCTCTTGGTTTTGCCCTCAGCCTTGAGTAAGAACTGCTTGCAGGAAGCAGTTGAACAGCCTTATGAGAGCCTGCCCCAGCTGTAGAGGTGCATAGAGATGTATGGAATTCGTCCTTGTAGATGACAAGGGCTGCTGGAAAAGGAAATGCTACCAGGGACTGGCATGGGACCAGAGCTGAGAAGACTGACAGCGGAGTGCAGTTCATTAACCCAGCTGTCCTGGGTGACTTATTTATCTTCAGAGTGGCTGAATCCAGGCAAATTCTGAACTGTTATAATAGGAAAATATCAAAATATATGTGCACTTTTTTCTAAGCACAATTCCTGAGGATGACCAATCATTACCCTAGGATGAAAGTTAGAAGAGGTGGTTACATGCACGCTCTGGTGTTGTAGGTTGGAAACTGAGTCCGTGGGAAGTAGAGTGAGTGGTACAGAATAGAGATTAGAAATCAGAGCTTTTAACAGACAGCTCCATATCCCATCTGTTTCAGTTGTTTATTCCTACATACCAAGCCACCCTTAAACTTAGCGGCTTAAAACAAGAACAATCATTTTATTATTACCTCCCATGGACGTTGGTGGGTGGCTGTCTGGCTAGGTGGTTCTCACTGGGGTCTCTCCTTCAGTTGCAGCTGGACAATGGTTGGGGCTGGAGTCATTTCAAAGGCTTCTTCATGTATCTGGAAGTTGGTGCTGGCTGTGAACTGGGACCTCAGCTCAGCTGTGTGTCAGGACAGCTATACATCATCTCTCCATGGGCCTGACTGTCCCCATAGGAAGAGAGCTGTGTTCCCAGAGGGAGAGACCCAAGAGAATGAGGCAAACACTATATCACCTTTTATGACCTAGCTTTAGAAGTCACGTATTTTAGGTAAAGAGCTTAGGGATGACCTCTCTGAGGTGGGGACACTTGAGCAGAGACTTAAATGGACGGAGTGAAGCATGCAAACATCTGGAGGAAAGGCATTCCAGCCTGGGGAAGAGCAAGGGCAAAGTCCCTACAGAAGGATAAACTTGAGTATTCAAGGTATAACAGGAAGCCCTGTGACTAGCATGGAGGGATTAAGCTGGAGAAGGGTAGGAAATGAGGTATAAGAAGTTACCAGTAGTTGGGGCAAAATCTATCACAAAACATTGCTTTTGCTGGTGTTTGGTTCCCTCGGTGTTAGGGTGGTAGAACAAATCCTCCTCATTAGAAAGTATCCATCGTGAATATAGGCTTCCTGTTTTCTAAACATAAATGACCATGTTTCCATTTGGGGCAGAGCTGACTGAATACGAATTTCAGAAAACATCTCTGACATGAATGTAGAAGCATCTGGCCGCCCTCAGGGTAACTTCCCACCACTTACCACAGTCAATCTGGTCTTTGTCAGGGCATCTTCCTTTTCAGAGGGTAACTATGACAACGGAGCATGATGCTGATGCTGTGGCTGTGCAGCAGCCCTCTATTTGCACACATGATGCTGTGGGAACACAGAACTGTGAATCAGGGTAATGTCGGCCTCTCTCTTTGTAGTGAACAAGTTATCTGCTATTTGATTCAATTAATGTTTTTTTTACTCACTTTGTTTTTACTATGACTCTCTCATAACAAAATGATTAACATGTCCTATAATCTGTAACATCATTTCCCAAATTTATTTGATCAAGACCTTCGTATTAGTTTTCTGTTGCTCCTGTAACAAATCACCACAAGCTTAACAGCTCAAAAAACACAAATGTATTATCTTACAGTCTGTAGATCAGAAGTCTGATGTGGGTCTCTACAGACTAAAATGACAGTGTCAGCAGGGCTATATCCTTTTCTTGAGGCTCAAGGGGAAGGTCCATTTCCTTGGTCATTCTGGTTCTTGGCAGAATTGAATTCCTTGTGGTTATAGGACCAAGATCTCCATTTTCTTGCTGGCTGAGGGCCATTCCCAGCTTCTAAAGGCTGCCCAAATTCCGTAGCTCATGGCTCCGTCCTCTATCTTCAAAGCCAGCAATGGCAGGTCAAATAACTCTCACACCTTGACTCTCTCCTCCATCTTCTTCTGTCTCATCTCTCTCTGACCACAGCCAGGGAAGATTTTCAACTTTTAAGAACTCGTGTGATTAGACTGGGCCCACCTGGATAATCCATGGTGTTCTTTCCACCTGAAGATCCATGCCCTTAGTCACATCGGCAAAGTTCCATTTACCATGTAAGGCAACACAGTCACACGTTCCATGGATTAGAGTATGGACATCTTTGGGAGAGTCATTCCCTACCACAACCTTCATTCCCCAACCCCATTAAACTAGAGATTAATGCAATAGAGTTTGGGAAGCCCTGCGGTAGAGGTATCTAGAGGGCTGATTCTTGACAGGAAAGAAACTATTTCTTTAGGGGCTGTTGCAACAGCCAAAGCACTGGGCGAGCACAAGACCAGGTGAGGTTGGATTCCTCCACGTGGTTGGCGCGGGGGGGCGGGGGCAGAGGAATAAGGTTTCAGTGATGGGTTTAACCTTGCTTACCTCGAGTATGAATCAGGTAGATTTTTCTGATTAGGCTTGTCTGTCAAGAACTTCTGCCTCTAATGCCAGAAAGGAGAGGAAGGGGCAGTTACTGAAGCAGGTGCTTTATTTTATTTTATTTTTTTATTTTTTTGCGGTACGCGGGCCTCTCACTGTTGTGGCCTCTCCCGTTGCGGAGCACAGGCTCCGGACACGCAGGCTCCGCGGCCATGGCTCACAGGCCCAGCCGCTCCGCGGCATGTGGGATCCTCCCGGACCGGGGCACGAACCTGTGTCCCCTGCATCGGCAGGCGGACTCTCAACCACTGCGCCACCAGGGAAGCCCCGAAGCAGGTGCTTTTCATAATCACCTCATGTAACGGTCATGCTAACTTGTGCATTTGAACCTACATGAGGTAGATTCATTTGGTGCCTCACTCGGTTCCCCTTTACTGGGCTGGTGCACCCGTCTACAGAGGTGGTGAGCTAACAGCTCCCAGCTCCCCCCTTTCTCTAGAAATTACCCTTACAGCTGATGGGGGCTGCATGAGATTTGAGGTTATGCCACTGACCACCCCCACAACGGGCACGCGCGCACACACACACACACACACACACACACACACACTCCCAACCACGAAAGTCTGGCCCTCTTGCCTCATGGTGGGGACATTTCTGTGATGCTCCAGAGTCTTCTGGGGACCGAATCTGGACTTCTTCCTCGCTTTACTCTTTTTCCCTTCACTTTTCTGCTTCCCTTCTTCCCTTACAAGTTTTTCCTGAATAAATCACGTGTTCCCAAACCCCTACCTCTGGCAGTACTTCCATAGAACCCAACCTAAGATGTAATAAAAAATTAATTCAAATGTCGGGACCCACAAATGGAGGCTGCCCCAGCGGCGGGGGTCCACATCACAGATCTAAACGAAAGTCAGTTCCCACTTACAAGAAATGCCTCACTGTCAAGGAAACCTAATATACACCAGTCACAATCTTCCAACTCAGCTTTAGCTGGCTTCCCTCACCCTAGGAAACAAGACCTGCTAGCCTTAGTACCGGACCTCCTAGCCAATCATGCCATTTCCCTGTTGCCTCTTCTAACTCTCTATAAAACGTAGTCCTCACTTTTTTGCAGGTTCCTGGGCTAGACTCAGACAGCGCCAAGAAAAAAACAGGAGAAAATGCCACTATCGCCCCTGGTACCTGCCCCTTTCCAGATATGTAGTTGAATACATCAAATGAAGCTTGATTATTTCTTTGTAAAAGTGGGGCGGGAATTATGTGTAGTATTCTAAAGACTGTAAGTTTGTAGGAAAGGACAAGAAGTGAGAGTGGAGAATAAGTATGAATTCAATGGTCTCTCTCACTGTAAGCTCCTTGGGGGTAGGGGGCTGTGTTCATCTCATGCACACTGTATCCCCGCGCCCAGCACAGGAGCTGAAACGTGACAAATCTGCAGCAGTAAATGAAGGAAGTTGAGAGAAGCAACCGGTGAGGTTTCTGTGAGTCCAGAGGTTAAGCCAGGAGAAAGTTGGGGAAAGAGGATCTGTTCTCCGTAGGACATGCTCCTTTGCACCCTTCCAGACCCTTCTGTGAAGACCTCACCTTTCCCGGGAACCTGCTCATAGTTCCCAGGAAGCTGTGGACTCAGGCCCTCACCCAGAAAGTGGCACTTCCGGTCAGCCCCTCCTCCGCCTACACCAGGATGGAGTGTCCCAGCTGCTCCTTAACCTAGGACAATGCCCCGCCCTTCAGAGATCTAGTGGACCCTTGGGTTAGACTTAATTAGGTTTATTACTATATATTTTTTTTATTTTTATTTTTTACGGTACGCAGGCATCTCAGTGTTGTGGCCTCTCCCCTTGCGGAGCACAGGCTCCGGACGCGCAGGCTCAGCGGCCATGGCTCACGGGCCCAGCCGCTCCGCAGCATGTGGCATCTTCCCGGACCAGGGCACGAACCTGTGTCCCCTGCATCGGCAGGCGGACTCTCAACCACTGCGCCACCAGGGAAGCCCTATTAATATATCATTTAAATCTGTACATCAAAAAACTAGGTAGTATTAACCCATGTTACCTTAGTGCTCATATAAGACTAAAACAAATTTATGATCTAAACACCAAAAAAGTCACAAAACCAGTAAAATGAGCATTAATAACATTAATGAAATGTGACATCATATTGTTTTCCTAAAACCAAGTCTGTATTCCCAACACAGTGTGGTCCTAACTGTCCAAGCCCAGCCCTTTCCCAGTCAGCCCATCTGTATTACCCTGGGCCAAGTGCAGGCACCCTCTCTTGCACTCAGCTTTTCTCTCTTCCTACCACCTCTAAACCTACTTTTGGATGGAATGCACCCTGCTGTTTTTTAGCTTCCAGCAGATGCAAACACATTTATATGTTAAGCCCACCTCTCTCTATTCCTCATTAGAGGAAAATAAATAAAGTGGCTTTACTTGGCATTAATGTGATCCCAGACACAAACTGGAGGCTGCAATCATGCGGTGACTGTGGATTATACGTTAGATATTCAGATTATTTAGAATATATGTGCTTATAAGAATATATATCATATTTATTATATATACATGACATATATGTATGTATACATATGCATTTATGTACATGAAATAACCATCAAGTTTTAGTTTTAAAATAAAAAAGTAAAACATTATCTTAGAAAATTTGTGGCCCCTTGAGGAACAACACTGTTTTAGGCATAGCCTCATCTGGAATGCTGCGTCTCTGTATGTGCTATTATTTCTCCTTCTGCCATACCCATGCATTCGGTCATGCCCAAGAAATAAAATTAATTTTCTTTACCTCCCCTGTTTGCATATCCAATCATCATCCTTATTTATTCATCTATTCTAGAACAACCAATCAGCCACATTAAGCATGTATCATAACCACTCGAGACTTCACAAGAACTCTGAAAAGTAGATATTATTATTCTTATTATTATATCATTTAAATCTGTACATCAAAAAACTAGGTAGTATTAACCCATGTTACCTTAGTGCTCATATAAGACTAAAACAAATTTATGATCTAAACACCAAAAAAGTCACAAAACCAGTAAAATGAGCATTAATAACATTAATGAAATGTGACATCATATTGTTTTCCTAAAACCAAGTCTGTATTCCCAACACAGTGTGGTCCTAACTGTCCAAGCCCAGCCCTTTCCCAGTCAGCCCATCTGTATTACCCTGGGCCAAGTGCAGGCACCCTCTCTTGCACTCAGCTTTTCTCTCTTCCTACCACCTCTAAACCTACTTTTGGATGGAATGCACCCTGCTGTTTTTTAGCTTCCAGCAGATGCAAACACATTTATATGTTAAGCCCACCTCTCTCTATTCCTCATTAGAGGAAAATAAATAAAGTGGCTTTACTTGGCATTAATGTGATCCCAGACACAAACTGGAGGCTGCAATCATGCGGTGACTGTGGATTATACGTTAGATATTCAGATTATTTAGAATATATGTGCTTATAAGAATATATATCATATTTATTATATATACATGACATATATGTATGTATACATATGCATTTATGTACATGAAATAACCATCAAGTTTTAGTTTTAAAATAAAAAAGTAAAACATTATCTTAGAAAATTTGTGGCCCCTTGAGGAACAACACTGTTTTAGGCATAGCCTCATCTGGAATGCTGCGTCTCTGTATGTGCTATTATTTCTCCTTCTGCCATACCCATGCATTCGGTCATGCCCAAGAAATAAAATTAATTTTCTTTACCTCCCCTGTTTGCATATCCAATCATCATCCTTATTTATTCATCTATTCTAGAACAACCAATCAGCCACATTAAGCATGTATCATAACCACTCGAGACTTCACAAGAACTCTGAAAAGTAGATATTATTATTCTTATTATGGTCCCAGTTTAAAAATGAAAAATCTGGAGCTCAGTGAGTTTGAGACTTGGGTTGCATTGGAAGTAGGGCTTTGATTCAGTTCTGCCTGACCTCAGATCCCACACTCTTATTCTTCACCGTATCCCCAAGGTATTGAAAAGTGTATGGTACATAATCAGTACTCAGCAGATATCTTTTGAATGAATACAATAACAATGAACTGTTTCCATTGTGCCAGTTGCCTCTACTCACAGCCCACAGGAGCTGGACTCCACTATAGACCCGACATAGACCCTGTATGTTTCTCCTTTACAGGCAGCAAGGCCCTGCAGAGTAGAAACTAAGGATCCTTACCTGGGAATCCCCATCCTGCCTGGCACATAGTAGGTGCCTAAATATTTATTAGTCAGAATTGGCTTGAGCTCTTAGGTAGTCATGGCCCAGCCTGGGATCTTTCTTCAAGGTTAACTTAGAATTAGAAAAAAGACCTTGAGGAAGAGAGTGTGTTTCTGACGACTCCAGAAGGGCACCACCAGCAGCCTTGGTAAAGGAATGGGAAGCTTTGGCAACTTCCTACTAAGGTTGGACTCCAAGCCCTACTATGTAATGTACGCAAAAGCATGTGATTCAGAGAGCAGCAAAACCATGGAGCAGCATGCCAGGTTTAGAGTCATTGAAGCAAGTGGTGTAAATGATGAAATTTAAAAGGCAGAGACCTTTTTAGAAAAAGCCAGGGTGCACAGAAGTGACAGCATTGCAAGCTGGGTGGAAATGACAAATCTTCCCCATTCCCCTTGCAGGAGGGCCTTGGAGAATGGCTTTTAAAATGCCCTTTTAAGTCGCTGAAGGAGCCGTCAGCGGGATCAGCTAAGGCTGGGAAGTTCCTCGTGATCATCTGCAGCATAATTGAGGTTCCCACATTCTTTCTACTCCGGCTGCTCCTCGGGTCAGATAAAATGCACCGGGGGCTCACGGTTCATCTGTGTTTACATTTTCCCCTCTTTGCTGCCCTTGTTCTTCTGCTCACCCCAAATCACCAGGCTCTTGCTGCCCATATTTCAACAGGAACCTTACTTTCCCCCCAGACTGTTTACAGCTTCCTCTCCATGCAGTTTTCCAGCCAGTGGAAGCCTGGCCCGTTACTCGTTTGCGGCGGGTTTACGGTGGCTTTGCGGTGGGCACCCACTGAAGCAGCAGGCAGATTGACCTGAGCGTGTTCTCTCCTCACCCACTTGCCTGGGGGGGGTCAGGGGATGGGCAGGGCCTCCTTGTGCTTCTGGAGGAGTCCCCAAATGTCTGATAAATTGCAGGGTGTTTTCAGTGACTGGGCACCTTTCCAAAGCTGGCGCATCTTTCCCT
>NW_006775688.1:1572040-1573114 GCF_000442215.2 Lipotes vexillifer
GAGATGGGTCGGAGAGGGGGAAGGAATTGACATCATGCGTAACCATCCACGCCAGACATTGGACCAGGGACCCAATGGACATTAGTTGGAATTCTCACAGCCACCTGGCAGGCTCAGTTCTGTCCTCACTCAGCAGATCAGGGACCCCAGATTCACCAGAGACACAGCTAGGATGTCAGAGAGTCAGGACTCAATTCTAGGTCCCGGGCCCCAGAGCCCAAGTGCTTTTCACTTGAATACGCTGGAGGGACTTTGGCTTCTCCCCTGACACCCACACTCGCAGAAGGGAGCCTGCTCTCCCTCTCTCCCAACGCATCGCTGATTCATGCAGAAATTATAATAAAGTCAGGATTTGTAAAGTTTCATTCGCCAGCTCTTCTCAGGTACACTTCAGTTCAAACACAGTTTTGGTTCCTGCCAGAGTCTCCAGCATACTTCCAATTTCATGCAAAGTCATCCTTTCTGATAACTTCATTTTGTTACATTTATGACTAAGTATGATTTCATTTTATACCATTTTAAGGCATCTCCTGTATGCAAATTCAGAAACCAGAGAAAAAATGTTTTTGTTAGATGCCATGCCCTGATTTTTGGATCAGAAAATGCATCCCCTCCCCAAGCTCCGCACCATGTCTGTATCATCATCATGGTAATCGTCGTGGCTTAGTTTTCCTTTCAGCAGCATTTTTTTTTAAAGTTCTCTGTTCCAGGCACTGGAAGAACTGTTGTGTATCCCTCATTGCAGGTGCAGCACCAGAATATCCCAGCCCCTTCTCCAAACAGATTCTTGACCACGCAGTCTCAGCCTCCCCCTCCATACTAGGAGTTAAGATGCTTTTCTCAATCCTGTAGCAGATGGAACAGCTGCTCCTGCCTGAGGATCCCCTTCCCAATCCCCGTTCCAGGGAAATGTGTGTGGTGGGGGGAACCCCAGTGGAGGATGAGGTTGCTCTGTCTTGGCACCAAAAAGAAAGTCCTGCCCTTCCCTGGTGGGCCTCCTCCGGTCTGGCTACCCTCCCTCCCCAAGGATGAAGCTCCAAGTGGTACCTCCAGCCCTGCCGGAACCCACTCTTT
>NW_006775688.1:1573231-1574447 GCF_000442215.2 Lipotes vexillifer
TCTTTCCAAACCACTGAGTCATTTCCCCTCAAGGACTTTCTCATTAAAACCTTCCTGTTTGCTTTAGCTCTGGAGCTCCGTTCTGAGTTACTGTTTCCTTCCCCATCCCCACTGAGCTGGAATTAATGGCCCGGCACCTTTCAGCTCTCCCTCCCTTTGCAGTTTTCCTTCCCACTCTCATCTCTTGGCTGGAGTCTCCACACTTTGTACACATTTGTGCAAAGCCCCAGATTTTCTAAATCTGTGAGGGAAGATATTGTTTGGAGGATAAATTGGGAAGATGAGCATCTACGAAGAGGCACCAGGGAGAAAGCCCTCTGACCAAGAGCTTGTCCCAGATCCATCTGACATAGCGAGCAGAGCAGTTGGGAATAGCAACCTTTGACTAATGGCCTCTGAGCTGCTGGACCTTGAGCAGCTGCTGAATCCCCTGGAAGGCAGCTGTGGTCTCCTCAGAGCCCTGGTTAGGAGCGTTGCATGCACGTCTGAGACCTGCTGACCAGGGGATAGTTTGCTGTGTGGTCAGTAGCCACAAAGCAGGACTCTGTGGGGCAGTAGAAGCCAGGAGACATTGGCCCTTTCTGGTTCAGTGATGGAGTGATGGGAAGAGAGTACAGAAGGAGAAAAGAAATGGTCATAGTAAACAGTGCACCTTAGTTCCTCTTCTATCAGTCTTAACTTTTTAGGGAGGCTGTTCTCTGTTCCAGGCACATGGAGAACCGTTTTATATTTCTCATTGCAGGCCGAAAATATTCCAGCCCCTCCTCCAGATTCTTGACTGAATAGAATGTCACGGGCTGTACTAAGAACAGTGTCCTTTGTGCCCTGTATTGAGTAAACGTTCATTGAAGCGAGTCAAGCTGAAGTTCAGAAGGTGTATGTGACAGAAGAGAAGGGCCAAAAACTCGTCTGCTGACTCAAAACCTTTTATTGTTTATTCATTCCATCACAGTGTCGTTATGAAAAGCTTTGGGGAGATTTTCCTGGGGTGATGGGTCCACCCCTCAAGTCCCATCACATTGACAATCCCCTGCCCCAGTGAGTGTGAGGCCCACACAATCTAGTGACTGCTGATGTGGCTTTGCAGAACTCCAAAATACTGCCACTTGGAAAACCTGCTTTCAAAGTATGCTTATGGTCGTTCATCATCACCAGTTTGGTGACTTCCACAGAAGGTGAGAATTCCATGGTTTGGGTCCTGGCTGTCTTCCTGCTG
>NW_006775688.1:1574504-1590235 GCF_000442215.2 Lipotes vexillifer
CCTGCTGATTCAGAGATCCTCCACAAGGCTCATCGGCCTTGTCTGCTGCTCGCCACGTTATTCCCTGCTCTGTGAACTTCTGCATCCTGTGCCATAAGTGATCCTTCCTTCTCCTCTTAGATTTTCAATCTCTGCATCCCTACTGACCTTTTCCAATTAGTCTACAAATTGCTTAACTCTCCATTTCCAAACAACTCTATGTACTCTGCCTGCTTCATAAGCCCTTCCCTTTGCGTCCTCCAGGGGGCGCCACCCACACTGTATTCTGGGTACAGGAGTAGTTTCGAGGAGTTTCATTTACCCAGGATACAACCTGAATGCAACTCCTCCTCTTCCACCTCCTCGTGCGAAGTTGGGCACCGTTGCTTCCCTCCAGTTACTGTCCTGTGTTCTTCCTTCCTTCTAATACCATTCTTACAAGAGCCATCTCCGTTCCTTGCCTTTCCATGTGCAGAAGTCTCCGAGGACTTCCTACTGTAATGTCCGCGGCCTCCTTTTCATCCTCCCGCTCGCCTGTCTGTAGCGTATGATACACCTGACTTTTCCCTCCTTCTGCAAACACCCTCCTCCCCTGGCCTTCCTGCTTCTTCTGTTCTCTCCTGGCTCCTCGTCAGTCCCCGACCAGCTCTCCACCTCCAGTGTTCTCCCTGAAATCTTGATGTTTCTGAAGGCTATGTCCTCAGCCCTTTTTTAATTCTTCACAGTCCCTTCCCTGGACAATTGCATTTACTCCCAGTTAATGATCTGAAACTTTCCATGTCCATACATCTTAATAATAACCAGTCCATATTTGATTATCTAAATCATCCCCCAAATGTCCTTTCTAGCTAGTTTGTTCAACGAGGAACCAATTAGAGCATGTACATCACATATCCAATTTTAAGTGCTTTTTAAAAAAAGATCAAGTATAGACATGATAGCATGCTTGTTAAACGGATTTGGCCAGTTATCTACAGAACATCCCATCTTCTGGATTTGACTAGGTGCTTCTTTGCAATATCATTTAGCTTGTTTCTCTAACCCACTTATTTTTTATAAACTGGAAGGAAAAAGCAAAGGCATGATGATTCAGTTTAAATCTTGTTAGCTGGATTATGTCATAGATGTGGACTTTATATTGCATTTCATCATAAGATACATATGTTCTGGTTGACTCACCATTGAGGATCCTAGCATTGAACCATCAATTAAGGCAAATGGTAGTCTCATCCTTCCACTGTAGCATGATGTTTTCCCCATGTGACTAGCAAGTAAACGAGGCGATGTTATTTTGGCAATATACAAATGTCCAGTGCCCCATCAGCCATATGCCTAATGCTTTTTATCACCAGTTTATACTCACTGCATAAGTCAATAATTCCGTTAAGAGTTTAAAGTGATTATCAGCCAGGGTTCTTGGTAGGATATGGATGCCACACTTCAATTAATTAAAGGTTAATTAAAGACATTTTTAGGACAGAGCTATATACTGAGGTGTGGGCCATCAAGGGGTGGGTGATGAGTGCCAGGTGGGCAGCTGTTACCAGCCCTGGTCCTGAAGGGGCAGGAGAAGCAAGTGGTGTGCCTGGCGCTGGGCAAGCTGCCACCCTGGGAAGAGAGCTGCCCGCCGGGACGAGTGGCTGCTGACAGAGGAATGCGGTTATAATCCAGACCTTCACCTGACAGGGCACTCAGATGAAATGAAACTTTTCTGATAACTTTATTTTCTGCTTCTTACCTGAAGCACAGTAGCAGGACAGGGGGTTACAGTTGAGGTGCTGGAGGCAGGTATGTCCTTTGAATAGCTGTTTCTGCACCAAGCTGACTATTGGCATTGAGAGCTATCAAGAGAAACAAAGTAGACAGCACTCCCAGGTGGAGGTTGACCTCTGGGTGCCAAAGCACAAAGTGTATGTGGGGGGGGGGAGGTATCACATTTACAAAGGATAATTGTATTTGTTAGCAGGTCGGGGCCAAAGCTGTGTTGTCTCCCTGCAGGAAGCAATGAAAACAAGATGATGTTAGTCCCAGGGAAATACATCCTCACTCCTGAATAATTGTTTGTTTCAGCCCCTGGACACTTTTCATTCAAACGTATAAATGCACAGAAGAGAGAAGTTAATGATCACTAACCTTTTACCATCTTGGGAGGAGCGACTTCTGGTGCTAAGTATCAGGAAACTTCTGAGGGAATGATTCCAGGTGCCCTTAGCTCAGGTAAGTTTCCTCAGCTTGGGAATAAAACACCTCTGCTTTCACTCACTGCAGGTTAAAAGAAATAGCACTGATAACGTGTGTCATGTCATTCAATCAAGCGTTGGAGCCTGAAGGCATGCTGGTTCCTCTGGTCTCTGGGGGAGGGTTCATTACTGAGTTTCCTTCTAGCTGACAAGCGATTTGAATGTCCCCCTATTACATGGGATGCCAACAGCATGGGGCCGAGAAAGAGAAGATTAGATTGATGGCTGCTCTAGCACTTACCAACCAGGTGGCCTTGAGTGTGTTACTTGATCTCCCCAAACCAGTGTTTACATCCATAAAACAGTAATAATCATCATTCCCCTGGTTACAGGAGAAACAGCTGTCTTGAGGTAAGGTGTGTAAGAATGGATTCTAGAATCAGAAAGACTGGAGCTTAAAATCTAGTTACACTTCCTAGTGATTGTATAAAACTGGACAGTCACCTGTAAACCAGGTAAAACAAGGAAAGCAATGGAATTTTCCTCATAGATTATTTTAAAGATTAAATGCTGAAAAGCACCTAGCACAGTGCAGGTGAGGAATACGCCCTCAAGGGTTCATTGTTATTAACATCAGCTGTCCCGGCTGCTGGTGGTAGGCAGGATGCCCTGGTGTGATGCCCTGTTTAACATCCTTGGGCAAAGCGGAGCCTGTGAATATGACAAGCGATCACTCCCATGGCTGTGGTACGTAATATGGCAAAAGGGAGGTCATGGGGTGGGCCTGACCTAGTCAGGTTAAAAGCACAGAGCTTTCTCCGCTGGTCACAGGTGAGAAATCCTAGAAGTGGGCTCCTGCTGGCCTGGAAGAAAGTAAACATCCGTGCTGTGAATAGCATGGGGACCACATGGCAAGGAATACCAATGGCCTCTGGGAGCTGAGTGGGATCCCCAGATGACAGCTAGCAAGGAAATAGGGAACGTATTCCTACGAGGTCATGAGAAACTGAATTCTGCCAACAACCCGACTGAGCTTGGAAGGGGACCCCACACCTCAGATGAGAACTCAGCCTAGCCGGTGCCCTAACTGCAGCCTTGTGATCCCCTGAGCAGGGATCCAGCAAAGCTGTGCTCAGACTTCTGATCCATGGAAAATGTAAGATAATAAGTCTGTGTTGTTTTAATCCACTTAGTTTGTGGTAATTTGTTCACAGTAATAGAAGACTAATATCCTACCTAGAGTTAATCAACACTACTGCTATTGTTCTCGCTGTGTCGGGTTCTGTTCCTAATTGCTGTCATCTGCAGCAGTACCTCGCTGCAGAAATCACGACATTGCAAGAATGGCAAGAGGTGCTATTCTTCAACACACCCCCCTTAGACGGGAAGTATTTGCTCTGACTGTCTTCTGCTAATGGGCTGGTGATGGTCACGGGGAGGAGTGGCTTATCGACCTCTGTGGCTTTAGAAAGGCACGCAAGTATCATCAGAACTGAGTCTTTCCTGGAAGACTTGACTTATTATGTGAAAGCCCTTTTCTTCAGAGGCTTCCTGTTTGACACTACAAGTTTCTCACCTACCAAGGCCTTCTCTGCACCATAGACCAAACTTAGCCAAATGATCTGTTGAAGAGTTTTTAGGTCCTCACTGAGCTTGCAGCATGTTGGGAAAGGCAGATATTAAACAAGTAATTGCACGAACATAGGAGTATAAACTGTACGGTGCGCCTTAAAAAATAACATGAAGTATCAGAGAAACTTGAGCCTGGAGGTTCAGGGGAGGCTTTTCTTGAGGAGGTGATCCTTGCCAGGAGATCAGGAGGATGAATAGGAGGTAACTCGGCCAAGGGATGATAAAGACGCTGTTCATCACAGGGAACAGCTCGTGTAAAGTCCCTGAGGCAGGAGAGGTCATGGCCAGTTTCAGCAACGGCAAGACCAGTGAAGTGGCAAGGAGAATGAGAAGAGCGTGTGTGAGTCGAAGGTGGGGAGGGAGCAGAGCTAGATCTTGCAGGTCCTGTTAGGCTTTGCTAAGGATTTCAGTCTCAGTCAGGTTTTCCCTTTTAAGAGACCACCGCAGCTGGGATGGAGGCAAGGGATTGTAGGGAGAAAGACAGATGTGAAAATACTAGTTGGGAAGCAATTGAAACCATCCAGACAGGAGTTCAGGGTGGCTGTGACAGAGATCATGATGTGGACAAGGAGAGAAGTTAGATAAAACTAATCTAATTTGGGGAGCCTTAACTTTGCCAGTTTTAAAAATTAAGAAAACATTTTCAGTCCACCCTACCATTTTGAAGAATTCACATTCATTCACTTACTTGTTTGATAAATACGTATTGTGTTATTTTTATGTGCCAAGCACTCTTCTAAGCATGGCGATATAGTAATGAATAAAACAGGCAAAAATCCCCGTTCCCAAGGAGCTTGCAAGGGATTTAGATCATGAGCAAGAAAGATAAGGAACATATAAAATATATTTGTTAGCAAAAAATGCTAAGGAGAAAGTTAAAATTAAAAGAGGGAAATAGGAAGTGTTAGAATAAGATTGCATTATATATGGCCAGACAAGATCTCACTAAGATATTTTTTTTCCTATCTTGATTAAACTTTTTTTTTAATCGAAGTATAACTTGATTTACAATGTTGTGTTAGTTTCAGGTGTACAGTACAGTAATTCAGTTATACATGTAGACATACATATAGATATAGATATTCTTTTCAGATTCTTTTCCCTTATAGGTTATTACAAAATTTTGAATATAGTTCCCTGTGCTATACAATAGGTCCTTGTTGGTTATCTATTTTATATATAGTAGTGTGTAAATGTTAATACCAACCTCCTAATTTATCCCTCCCCCCTCCTTTCCCCTTTGGTAACCATAAGTTTAGAAGGTGATATCCTACACTGTTGGTGGGAATGTAAATTGGTACAACCACTATGGAGAACAGTATGGGGGTTCCTTAAAAAACTTAAAGTAGAACTACCATATGATCCAGCAATCTCACTCCAGGGCATATGTCCAGAGAAAACCATAATTTGAAAGGATACATGCACCCCAATGTTCATTGCAGCACTATTTACAATAGCCAAGACATGGAAACAACCAAATATCTATCAACAGAGGAATGGATAAAGAAGTTGTGGTACATATATGCCATGGAATATTACTCAGCCGTAAAAAAGAATGAAATAATGCCATTTGGAGCAACATGGATGGGCCTAGAGATTATCATACTAAGTGAAGTAACAGACAGAGAAAGACAAGTATCATATGATATCACTCATATGTGGAATCTTAATTTTTAAAAAAAGATACAAATGAACTTATTTACAAAACAGAAGCAGACTTATAGATATCAAAAACAAACTTATGGTTACCAAAGAGAAAATGTCAGGGGAAGGGATAAATCAGGAGCTTCGGATGAACACACGCACACTACTATATATAAGACAGATGACCAACGGGGACCTACTGTATAGCACAGGGAACTTTACCCAATATTCTGTGATACAGGGAGATCAGCTCAGTACTTTGTGACCACCTAGAGGGGTGGAATAGGGAGGATGGGAGGGAGACGCAAGATGGAGGAGATATAGGGATATATGTATATGTATAACTGATTCACTTCGTTATAAAGCAGAAACTAAGACACCATTGTAAAGCAATTATACTCCAATAAAGATGTTAAAAATAAAATAAAATTAAATTTTTAAAAATATTCTGTGATAACCTATATGAGAAAATAATCTTAAAAAGAATGACTATATGTATATGTATAGCTGAATCACTTTGCTGTGAAATTAACCTGAAACTAACACAACATTATAAATCAACTATTCTCTAATAAAATTAAAATATTAAAAAATAGAATAAAATGAAATGAAATAAAATAAAATAAAACCTTTACCCACTATTGGTCAAGAAGACAGATCATGTAAAATTTTTTAATGTAAATTAAAATTAACATTTTGATGTAAATACATGATTTCTCATAGGAAGGATAAGTATCATTCTATGAATTTTTAATTTTCGTATTTGTATACATAGACATAGTGTGTGTGTTCCAAATGATGATTAAAAAGGTGTTTTTTTTTCATGTGGATCACAATTTTAAAAATTTGAAAGCCATTGCTTTACCTCATTGAATTATTACAAAAATGCTGCAATAAAAACATTATTCCAGTTTTGCTGATGAGGAAACTTAGACTGAAAGAAATTAACTCAGCTTCCTCAGCACTGTGGAAGTAGAGAAATTAGCATTCAAATTCAAGTAAAATGAATCCAAAGTCAATACTCTGTCCACTGTTTCATACTCCCCTATATTCTACAACTAAATTCTAGACTCAAATTTTAAATGCTATGATACATATGAACATCAAATTTCTTTTGGAAGATATTGTTGATGAATTTGTCTTTGTTACCCCAGTTGAAATCATGTCAGTAAAGCAAAACTAGATTTTAAGAAAAAAAAGTTTAGAAGGTGATATTTGAGTAAAGATCTGAGGAAGTTTGGGGATTAAGATGTGCAGATTTTGGGGGTGGGGTGGGTCAAGGAGGAGTATTCTAATCAGAGGGAACAGCAAGTCCCAAAACTCTGAGGTAGAGATGTGACTAGTCTTTTCCAGAAGGCTACTATGACTGGAAAATGTATCAGTTATCTATTCCACAATAATGCTAAGTGACAAGCTACCTCAGAACCCCAGTGTTGTATCATAATAAACACTTAGTTTTACTCATGAGTCTGAAGATCATCTGGGTGGTTCTGCTGAGCTGAGCTGAGCTGAGCAGGGCTCATTCATGCCTCTGCAGTCAGTGGCAAGCCAGCATAGCTCTGATCTTGGGCTCTCTCACATGTGTTGAGACTTGGATAAGACAACTGGGTTGACTTAGCTCTGCTCCACATACCTGTGTGTCTCTCATCCTCCAGTTAGGTGATATTCTCTTCTCATGCCTAGCAGGGAGGGTGGGGAGAAAGGTGAGGAGAGAAAGAAAGAGAGGGAGAGACCGTAACAGGAGGAGAGAAAGGGAGAGAGGGGATGGTGAGAAAGAGAGAGAGAAACAGAGGGTGGGGAGAGGGAAGAAAAGAGAGAGCGGGCATGTACACAAGACCTCTTGAGCCCTGGGCTCAGAACTGAAACAACAGTACTTCTGCCGCATTCTGTTGGCCAGAGCAATTCATAAGACCAGCTTAGTTTCAAGGGGTCGGGAACAAACTTCACTCCTTCACGGGGAGAGCCTTGAAGTCACATTGCAAAGGATGTGAATATAGTGAGGGGTGGAAAATTAGGACTGGTTTTTGCCGTGAGTCTACCACATTGAGCTGGTAGGAGATAAGGCCAGAGAGGTAATGGGAATCGAGGTGGTATAGGGCCTTGCAGACCAGTGTAAGTCTTTTGCCTTTTACTCTGAAGTGAGAAGCCATTGGAGGGGTGCCAGGAGAGGAGTAACACAGCCTGACTTGTATTTTAATGGAATCACTCTGGCTGTCAGGTTGAGAGTAGACTGAAGAAGGGAAGGAGACCAGTGTGGAGGCTACTGCAGTGAACCAGGCAAGAAACGATGGCGGCTTGGCCAGGAAAGTAGTCATAGAAGTGCTGACAAGTAGTCAGGTAATGGACATAATTTGAAGGGGGAATGGCCAGGATTTGCCTACAATGCAAATGTAGGATATAGAACGAAAGAAGAAAAACAGATGACTCCAAAGCACTGGCCAGTCAGTCACTCTAGAAAAACTGTGTTACAATGTACTGAGATCATTAAGGTTATGGGAAGAGTAGATTTCAGAGGAAATATTTTTCAAAAATCCTTACCTGCCTGACAGTTTCTTTCAGTACCTTGAGATGCAATTAAGATAGACCAGAAGATATGACTTTAATCAGAGCAGCCAGGGGCTCTCCTACAGCCCTTCCCTTGACCTTAGACACAGGTTCTCACAGATCCAGAGCTGGCAACCACTGGGACGTACTATGCTGTACAGCCTGACCAGTTGTTTACAGCCAGCACTTCTGACACTGGTTGCGGCATCTGCTCTGACTGGTTGTAGAATCCACTCTTGTTTCACCCTCCATTCTGATCGGTTGGAACCCGGTTTAATTTTCTTTCTCCATGGCAGATCCAGGAGAACTAAAATATGGGTGGAAGTG
Organism: Lipotes vexillifer; assembly: GCF_000442215.2. Lineage (NCBI taxonomy): Eukaryota > Metazoa > Chordata > Mammalia > Artiodactyla > Lipotidae > Lipotes > Lipotes vexillifer. The sequence goes on from NW_006775688.1 coordinate 1,582,811, forward strand.
CTCTACTTTCTAAAAGGCAAGGACAATATCTCATCCAACTTTGTACTTCCAGATGGAAGAAGGTGGATGGATTCACTTAGATTCACTCCATTCATAGCAAAAGCATCTCAGGTTTCACACTCTATTGAGGATTGACATATGATTTTTTTCTGTTAAATAAAAAAGGCACTTTGAAAGATAATCATGATTCTATGTGATCAGTATAAAGCATCGAATACTCTGTGCAGTCTTAAAAACCCCCTATTTGGATAGGTAAGGAAAGTTACTATTGGAAGGGAGGAGTGTTTGTGTTCCTTGTCTCCCTACGTTCCATCTTGGCTCATGGAGCGGGGAACTGACACCAACATTTTAGTGCTGTCTTCACGGGGAGAGAAGTGCAGGAACGGGAGGTTCCACCTCTCTCCGCTCCTCATTGCTTACTCCGCCTCAGACAAAAATGGCAAATCCGATGGGTGAAAATCTGACATGTACTAAGCCACGCTTTCCTAATGGGCAGGGCAAAACCAGTTCAGTGCTTTCCCTTCACCTGAGCGTTCTCTGTCCCAGGGAGCAGTCTCCGACTCTGCCACCTTGTGGCTGGAGCAGTGAGGCAGCTCTGCTCCTTACCGCCTCTGCTCCTTACCGCCGGCTGCTGAGTGAACCTGGGTTGGCTCTGCACACCCAACCCCTTTCTCAGATACACTGGCTAAGCAGATCCCAAGGTCTGGCTGTGATGGGAGTAGGAGGACTCACTCGGCCCCAGCCATGCTGCCCTGCATTCAGAATCCCTGAGCCAGTGCCCTACTCAGCTCCATTTGTGTGAGTCCCCACTGGGGATAAGTGAGGTGAGTCCTAGAACCTGAATCCCCAACATCAACAGCAAACCCAACTGAGATTCTTAAAAAACTGGAAGCTGCTCTCGTGTTTATCTTCAACATAGTCTTCCTTCCTCTCCCTTTTTTTTTTCTTGTGCTTCTGGAATAGTCCTTCTTTATGCCTCCATCCTTTTTTCTGAACCACATTTGAGAGAATGTGAAATTGCATATTTATTATTGGTTTCAACTAACAGAAACACACTTGAGCTCTCTTAAAGACAAGAGATAGAGCTTATTTTATTTTTCACAAAGTTATTTATTTCTTTTTGGCTGCATTGGGTCTTCGTTGCTGCGCGCAGGCTTTCTCTAGTTGCGCCGAGCGGGGGCTACTCTTCGTTGTGGTGCGCAGCCTTCTCATTGCAGCGGCTTCTCTTGTTGCAGAGCATGGGCTCTAGGCTCTCAGGCTTCAGTAGTTGTGGCACACGGGCTCAGTAGTTGTGGCTTGCGGGCTCTAGAGCGCAGGCTCGGTAGTTGTGGCACACGGACTTAGTTGCTCCGTGGCATGTGGGATCTTCCTGGACCAGGGCTCGAACCCATGTCTCCTGCATTGGCAGGCAGATTCTTAACCACTGCACCACCAGGGAAGCCCCTAGAGTTTATTTTAGAGACAGGTTTATCTCCGAACCCAGAGGCAGGTAGCTAGTAGACTCTAGAAATAAACTAGAGCCAGAGCCTCAAATGCAGTCAGGACCTTCCCTCCCGTCTCTAGAGGAGGCGACCATACATTTCAGTTTCTGTAGGAACCATTTCAGTTTCTGTAGGAACATCCTGGTTTACTCTTTCACTCTGCCCACAATCACTGTATGTCAGTCTCAGTCCAATGAAGAGGCAGAAACCTCAAGGTGACTTAAATAGGAGAAATTTAATGTAAATATTTTAAATTTTCTGATAAAAGAGCAATTATAAGATGTAAGGGAACTCTATGTGGTACCCTAAAGCTGAGGGAGAGTACCCAAGGAGGGACAACAGCGAAAGAGGACTCCCTTCCCAAGGCTGGGATTGCAACCACTGGGCAGCAGAGAGGCCTGCTGATCCACCCGGTCCAGAGCTGGTCTGCAGTCACTGGGCAGGCAGGAAGCAACTCTCTGAGACATAGTGGGGTGTAGAAAAACCACATCCAGCGGCCTGACACATAGGCGTGCAGAGCGAGTACAAGTGCCATTGCAGATAGGAGGCCTGGAGCATATGGTGTCCATGTCAGGAAGCCCACAGGAAGGGGATTGTTAGGGCAGGCCAAGGCTGCAAGGACACCAAGGGACCATGACTTTGGGGCCTGTGCCAGAACTGGGTCAGAGTACCACCAGCTGATAATGTAGCTGCCAGAAACATCAGGAGGGCCCCTTCCTCCTGCGTTCTCCCTTGAGTGACCTCTACTGAGAAAGCTTAACAAGTGCCCTTTGTAAAGGAGAAATGCTTAAAGGAATTCCATCTATTATTGCAGAGCACGCACTGAAGGGTAAATTCAGATGTGAGTGACAATAAATTGCTAACTGGCACAAATTTCAACAGTACCCTGGTAAGAATGATTAATTCCCAGAATAGTCAGATTTATAGAGAAGGGGAGCAGAATAGTAGTTACCAGGGGCTAGGAGAATGGGGAAACAGAGAATTATTGTTTAATGGGTACAGAGTTTCAGTCTGGGAAGATAAAAAGTTCTGGAGATGGATGGTGGTGATGGCTGTACAACAATGTGAATGTACTTAATATTAATACCACTGAATTGTTCACTCAAAAAGGGTTAAAATGGTAAGTTTTACTACAATTTTTAGGAAGATTAATTCATGGTTACTATATTCATGCCTCACTTTTGCTCCTCTCCATACATCCACTTTCTTCTTTCTTTCACTGTTTCTCAGCCCACACACTAAAAACATGGCCACCAACAGCTCCTCACCTAAAACAGCTCTCCCTGTGTCACGAAACCAGCCAGACTGAGTCTGGACTCTCACAATTTCCTCTTCCAAATTCTCCTGGAAGTTCTGCAGCAGCTTTGGTCCAATGCTCACTTTGGTTATTTGGGCCAGTATCATCTGCTATAGACCTGTTTTCAGAAGTGTTTATTTGTCGTTTTGGGGGTAGGATGAATGAGGAGGGAACTTTACTGACAAAACAAGAGGGATCCACTATAATCATTTAATGACTCCCCTCCAGAGTTTTAACCAGATGGGGAAGTCAGGCAAAAAATACACACACACACACACACACACACACATACATACATACATACATACATACATACATACATATATATATATATACACACTCACATCAAGAGTAAAATCAATAGGTAAAATGATGCCGGATCAGTAAAAGTTTTTTATCCTTTCCACCTATGCTAGTAGTCTGAGTTAATATTAGAGGCATATGGCAGAATAATCATAATTATTTATCAAGCTAATTAACCATATTTAGTTTCCTAATTGGCCATAAAATGGCAGAAATCTTTATATATACAGTGAGACTTAAAAATTAATTGTGGTTGTTATAGGGATTGTCATTTTTTATTTTTGTAGGCACAACTCCTTGAAATGCTATATATTCCCATCACATGCTTCAGAGAAGCACTGGTCTTTCTCTTGACAGACAATGTGCATTTTGGCACCAAATTATTGGATGGAAAAATACAGGCATTTTCCAAGCCCTAAACACAGAGCATGTCATCTATTCATTTGGATTTCTTCCTTAACTATTGTCACACCAATATGTGGTGGTTTTTCTAAGAAGAAATCAATCCAAATCTGTTTTTGGACTCAGAATCCAGGAAGCCTGGGTTTTATCACTGGCTTGGTCACAGATGCACTGAAAATGGGCAAGTCACTTCCATCTTTGTCAGAATTTCTCCATCTGGCAAATGGAGATTCTGACACTCACCATCAGATAATGTTTGCAAAATGTTTGACGGTCCTTGATCGTAGACAGTATGTAATTGCAAACTGTTGCAATGTTTTTTCTGCCCTAAAAATTCTTCTCTTTTCTAGAAACTATTTTTAAATTAAAAATACCACTTTTAAAATATAGCTACCTGGCAATAACAATTCAGTTGGTAATGGAGAGTAATTTGAAAAAAAAGAAGGTACAGGTCTTTTTCCGTGGCGTTCCCCAGAGGTAACAGCTTAAAATTGCTCTAACTTTAATCCTTCTGAGACCAACACCCGCAATAATAATTTATTAGCCTTTTATCTTCGATGTATCGACTTCAAAGTACATCTGATGGGTCCCCTCATGAAAGATGAAGATCTTTGCTCATTTACACTTCAACAACCACGGCCAGATGTATTTCATTTTTTATTATTCTGTTACATACTTCTATAGCTTTACCCAATACATCCCTCCATTTCTTGATCCATCAATTTCAGACGGTATCTCTTGACTTCCCTCTAAGACGAGAGATTTAATAGCCCTGTGTTCCCCTCCTCCCCTCATGGCTACCCCCAATGTCACAGCTTCAGTTCATCATATAGTTAATTTTACATTGTCAAAACTTATAGAATTTATACTTTCTTATATAATTAATTCTTCTGCATTTTGGCTGTTTATTAAGTTTTAAAATAACCAGGACTTATTTTAATTAAATGAATATTAGTCATTATTTGGTAAATTTCATTCTATTCAAATAAAAAATATTTATTGATTACATACTCTGGGCCAGCACCATTCTTAGTGCTAGGGATAGATCAATGAAGAAAACAGACAAAATATCCCTGCCTTCATAGAGCTTACATTTTAACGTATGTTTGGACTCATAGAAAAAATGAAGAAGTTATGGCATATAACCTTTGCCAGTAGAAAAAGAAATGCACATATACCTAAACTGGGAGGAAGAGGGCAGAAGTAGAGGCAGCAAGGTGCTGAATTTTTATAATGTATTATTGTCATATGCCTTCACTTTCTCACTAAGATAACAATCTAGAATCTGCAACACTTTAGAGGAAATTTATTTTCTTCTTGAAGCTATCCTTTCCAGAGCCTCCTGACTTGCTAATCCAACTTGGGTTGCTAACTTTTGAGGCTTAGTTTTCAATGGCATTTTACTCCAGGAGGGAAGCGGTGTTGTTCTGTTTATTGCAGGGATTTGTTTTTGTTTTTGTTTTCTTCCAGCTTTACTTTGTATGGAGCAGCTGAGTTTAGTCAATTGTTATTTGAATTGCTTGTTTTTCTCTTTTCTTTATCTTTCTGGAATAAATTCTCAAATCATTATTTCAAGAAGCAAAATTATGAAGATAGTAAAAAAAATCAGTGGTTGCCAGGAGTTGAGGGCAAGGAGGGAGGGATGAATAGGTGGAGCACAGAGGATTTTAGGCCAGTGAAAATACTCTGTATGATACTATAATGATGGAAATATATTATTATACATTTGTCCAAATCCAAAGAATGTACAACACCAAGAGTGAACCCTAAAGTAACTGTGGACTTTGGGTAACTGTGATGTGTCATTGTAGGGTCATCAGTTGTAACAAGTGTACCACACTGGTGCAGGATGTTGATAATGGGGGAGGCTATGCATGGGTGGGGTTTGGAGGCATATGGAAAATTTTCGTACCTTCTTCTTAATTTTGCTCTGAACCTAAAGTTGCTCCAAAAAAGTCTTTCTTTAAAAATTATGCTTAACCTACTGTATAAAAAATAAATTAATTAAATTAATTTTTTAAAAAAAATTATGTTAACTGAAAAAAGCCAGTCACAAAAGACCAATATTGTATGATTCCCTTTACATGAATTATCCAGTATAAGCAAAGCTATAGACAGAAAGTAGGATAGTGGTTGCCTAAGGCTGGCAGAACGGTAGGTTTAGGAGTTGATGGCTAAAGGATACAGGGTTTCTATTTGGTGATGAAAATATTACCAAATTGATTTTGGTGATGTTCATACAACTCAAATATACTAAAAATAACTGAACTGTATGCTTAAAAAAGTAAGATTGAATCAGGAGGCAATATTGAATAGGGTTTAAGGATATAGATTTTGAAATTAGGCTGACTTGCATTCAAATCCTGGCTTTACTACTTACTGGTTGTGTGACTTTAGTGAGGTACTACATTCTCTGTGAACTTCACCGTCCACATCTGGAAAATACAAATAAAGATATCTGACTCAAAACATACACACACACCCCATCCTCAAAGAGTCTGGAAAGTGTCCTGAGGAAGCAGGACAGTGGTGGCCAAAGGCTCCCACCCCCTCCTCCTCCGCAGCTTCCCCTCACTGACTGACTGCTTTGGCATGGAGGTAGCTCCATGCTGCCATCCTTGCCTCGAGGAGGGAAGACAGATCAAATTCAGTGAGAGATCAACTAATTGTCACCCTCTCTTGGCCCTTTCTTTCCGTCTGAATTTGATCAGTCTCAGTCCCATATCCATAAAGCCCCTCCCTCAAATTTCAAAAAGAGGGATGAAAAAGAGTAAGAAATTTAAAATCTCCATCATGATGTTATACCCAAGGTTCCAGGTTCACTGTAGACAAGGATTGGACACTTATCAAGTACGAACTCCAGACTAGGATGAATTACGTCATTTGTTGTGGAAATTACACGTGGTACTTAGTTGCTAGCTTACTTTGGCCAGACCAAGTGGATTAATCATTATAGTGTAATATAAAGTCCAGATGAAACAAAGTCAGCCTAGCAATTTTAGCTAGAAAGAGCAGTGTAAACACTTCAAAAACAACCAGGCAAAAAAATATAAACTGTGGAGAGCAGCCACTTCCAAAGCCACAGCAAACTCAGGGACCTGTTTTCCAAGAGAATGTTTTATCTCAAGCCAAGTGGACCTAATACTAAAGCCCTAAGATTAAAGCCTGTTGTATCTACCAATCCATAGTATCAATAAAAGACCACTCATCCAAGGAAAGAGCATTCCCAACTCCTTTTTTTTTAACCTACTTTACTCTCATCTAAAATGGACTCTTACAGAGAAGTCGACAAGGAAGCCATGACTAATATTTGGGCAGGAAGCAAATACACCCTACCGTGGCAGTACAACACTAGAACTAGCCATCAGGGATGGTTGGTTCTTAGTAAGATGATAATGATGACGTAGAGTCATGAAATTTCCAAGCTGAAGTGAAAATAAGAATATTAAACATGATGACAGTAATACAGTAATTATAGCAAACATTCATTAAGACCTGATTATGTCCAGGAAGTGTTCTAAATACTTCACATGTTTTAAATCACTGAATCCCAACCATAACCCTATAAGGTAAGTACGATAAACATTCCCATCATACAGAAGAGAAAACTGAGGGTAGAGACCAATTCTTTCTTTTGGCCCTTCTCAATACTGCGGCCAAGTGAGGTGAGGGATCTTGTATATAGTTATTGAGGTTTGTTTTACTTGCCTTCAGACTCCCTTCTTCATAAATTCTTCATCTTCTTCCTCTTTACTCCATTTCAGAGGCTCAATTACCCCTTTTATAAGTAAAGAAGACTATTTTCATGGAAAGATCCTTTATCAGCCCTTACTTGTCAAGATCACTGACGTCCAAATGATGTGAGCCAAATCCAGTGTTAAATTCTCCATCTTCCTTTTGCTTGTCCCATCAGCAGGATTTGACATAATTGATCACTCTTTC
>NW_006775688.1:1590245-1594611 GCF_000442215.2 Lipotes vexillifer
TGGTACACTATTCTCTCTTGAATTTCCTTCTACCTCAGTGGCTCCTACTTCACTGTCTCTTTTACTGGTTTCTTTTCTTTTCCCTGACTCTAAGCTGGAGGCTCCATCATTGGACCGCTTCTCTTCCATAACTACACTCACTACCTTCGTGATTACTTCTAGTCATGTGGCTTTAAATATGATTCCTCAATTTATACTTCCAGTCAGGACTCTGTCTCAGAAGTCCAGACACGTATTCAGTTGCCTACTTAACATCTCCCCTTGGATGTCTAAGAGACATCTCAAACTTACTAGGACCAAAACCAAAGGTGTGGTTTCCCCTATCAAACCTGCTTCTCATACACTTTTCTCCACATTGGTAAATGGTAACTCCACCCTTCCAGTTGCTTAAGTCAAGAATCTTGAAGTCATCCTTGACTCCTCTCTTTATCCCATATTCAAGTGAACAAACCCTGTGTCTCTACTATCAACGATATCAATATAGTTCAATATCAATATATATCTCCAATTCTCACCATCTCCACAACTATTGCACTGGTCTGGTCCAAGCCTCTACCATCTTGCCTGAATTGTTATAATGGCATCCTAACTACTATACTCCTCCACTCCTGCCCTACTATGGCAGCTAGAGGGCTCTTTTAAAAGTATAATGGCTTCATATGTCACTCAGAGCAATGACCAAATTTCTTCACTAGTTCATCAGCTCTATGTGCTTTGCAAGTGTCCTAATCCTACCCAAATACCTCTCTCCTATAACTTCTCTTATCTCACTTGTTCTTGGGTTCCTTGCTGTTCTTGAATTATGAGTCATGCCCCTACCTCAGGGTCTTTGCACATGCTGTCTCTCAGTCTGGAACACTCTTACATGTATGGTTGGCATCCACTCTTACTTTACTTCCTTTTCACTGTGCTCAAAATCACCTTATTAGAGAAGGCACCTACTATAAATAACAAGCCAGAACTTCTGCATTCCTGATACCCTTTCTTTTGATTTATTGTGAGCCTTGGCAGTTATGACCACTTGATTATTATATGTTTAATTGTTTATTGTTGATCTCACCCAATTAATTATCAGCCACATGAAGGCAGGGACTTTAGTTGTTTTGTTCACTATAATATCCCCAGCACCTCAAACAGTGCTTGACACTATTAATGAATGAATGAATGATGTTGAATCAGACTGTTACCTATCGCAGGCGTACTTGCAATTAAGATTTATCTCTCACTGCAAAAATAAATGCATCTCTCTTCTCAAGGAACTTCATGATTTAAATATGGTGAGGGTGAATGTATCCATGAAATTATCTTTTTGCGGTCTCCGACTCTGCCGTCATATGGATCTATCCTGAGTACTGTTTTCTCTAAGAATTCACTTCAAAATTAAAATGAATGATAAAAGGGTGACTGTATTGCATAAGGGTTCTTTCAGGCATTAAAATGAGTTCATCATTATGACCACTGGCTTGGCTCGAGTCCTTGTGCCACCTATGTGCTGCGGGAAGTCTTTTTTTTTCCCCTCCACGTCCTTTGGGGAAAGAACCTGAAGAACTGAAAGTACAATGGCCACAGCTATTCTCTGAGAACAGACTTAGGGCTGTGTCCCTTCCTTTGAAAAGCACACCACACATACCCACTCCCAATATAAATACAATAACCATGAGTCCGACTGCCATGGAGATCCAGCTGCATCACAGACCTCATGCCAGATGAACAGAAGGTTAAAAGAAGGAATCTGCTGAAGAGGCCAAAAGTGTGGTTTGCTTGTGGACTGTTTTTTTAACCTTTGCCCATTCAGCAACTGTTAGTAACTGTTTTGTCTCTCTCCTCACCCCACAGTATTGTGCAGGGTCAAGCTTCCATTAGAGAGCACCTGACTTATATTACCCTTCTTCTTTTTTGATGTTAATATGGTTGGGCTTGATTAGAGTAAACAGAACAGGAGATTTGAGTGAGTTCCTGTTTCCAAGGAAAGGAGGATCTGTTGATGTCTCACCCATATCCCCTCCACTTACCCTGGAGGTCAACTGCCTGTGGTTCCCACACACTCTGATGAATTCCTGTGACTCTGCCTGATGGCATTGTCGAGCTGCAGGACTAAGCTTGGCCGTGCTCTCTTATGCTCTAAGGAATGGAGTAGCCATCAGTGCTGAGGGCTGATGCCCCAGGTGCAGCACTCAGCCAATGAGGGATGGGAGTAGGTGAATAAAGAATTCAGCTTTCTATTCCTTCTACTCCTGAGGAATAGTTCTCAGGTATGTTCCATCCATTTTCTTAGAATGTCCCCAGTAGTATTAAGCCCCAGTCACCCACAATTCATTAACTCACAATTTATTATCTTTATCCCCTTTATGACTCAATTTCTTATTCTCTTAATGTCCATCCTGTAATCACCTCCCAAATAAATTACTTGTACTGAAATTCTTTTTTCAGATTCTGATTTGGGGGAATACAAACTGAGATAGAGGCATATTTTGCTACCTGAAATGGCTTGGGCTGAAGCTTGCTCTTGAGGAGAACAAGCACCTGGAACTGCAGTGTCTGAACTGCTGCTGCCACCTAGACATTGTCACTGAGCTGTGTGAAGCTATATGGCAAGGCTGAGTCTGGTAATATATTTTATCACTTGGATAATAATAAAATTACTTGGTTAGTAAATACCAAAGAAATGATACTCATTTCTTCACTTACTTTATTGACTTAAGCATACAGGTGTAAGTTATCAATATGAATAACATAGTAATGCATGTCATCATTTGATGATCAGTTAGTTGTTTGTTATGGTTTATTATTAGTTGCCTGTAGTAGTTACATTGTATGTTTGTTATGCATGTTTAAGAAATAATAGTCATTTATGAATTTAATTTATTGAATTTTAAAAGCATGTTTAGGAAGCTCCAGAAATGAGGAAGCTTTTTTAAAAAAAAAACCTCCAGAAATCTACATTAAGGTCCCTTTGAATCTTTGCTAAGTACTGACCTACACATGCACAGAGTGAAATTATACAAAGCTGTTCAAAGAATGGTGGGGAGTTGTAAGCTTGCACAGGGATGAATGTGTTCAAACTCTGATCATCCACAGTGGAGGATCGTTGGGATCACCTGGGGCATTTAGTGGGGATTCCTGAGAGATCACACCTTAGAAGTAAGTATGAAATATTCCTGGAGTAAAAACTACTTTAGCACTACTTAAAAAAGCTTAAAAAGAGTTATCAAGAAGATTATTTGGGGCTTCCCTGGTGGTGCAGTGGTTAAGAATCCGCCTGCCAATGCAGGGGACATGAGTTTGAGCCCTGGTCCGGGAGGATCCCACATGCTGTGGAGCAACTAAGCCCGTGTGCCACAACTACTGAGCCTGAGCTCTAGAGCCCGCGAGCCACAACTACTGAAGCCCACACGCCTAGAGCCCATGCTCCGCAACAAGAGAAGCCACCACAATGAGAAGCCCACGCACCACAACAAAGAGTAGCCCCTGCTTGCCGCAACTAGAGAAAGTCCGCACACAGCAATGAAGACCCAATGCAGCCAAAAATCAATAAGTAAAACAAAAATTTTTTTTAAAAGATTATTTTGATCTGATAGTGACTTAAGTATCTACAAATATAAAACCCAACCCTCTTTAAAAGAACACAATGAAATCCAGACACTCAACAATGTAAGATTTACAAAGTCCAGAACCAATAAGTTTTTTTTTAAACTAGATGTGACAAGAAAATGGAAAACGTGTCCTCTAACCAGGAGTAAAGACAATCAGTAAAAACAGATCCATAAATTACAGTGATGCCAGAAATTACAGGGTGATAGAACAGTTATTAATGTAATATTCAAGTATATAAAGAAAGACATAAACATAGAAGAGAAATAGTATATATAAAAAAAGAATCAGGGCTTCCCTGGTGGCGCAGTGGTTGAGAGTCCGCCTGCCGATGCATGGGACACGGGTTCGTGCCCCAGTCTGGGAAGATCCCACATGCCGCAGAGCGGCTGGGCCCGTGAGCCATGGCCGCTGAGCCTGCGCGTCCGGAGCCTGTGCTTCGCAACGGGAGAGGCCACAACAGCGAGAGGCCCGCGCACTGCAAAAAAAAAAAAAAAAAAAAAAAAAAGAATCAATGAGAATGAAATTTTGGAGTGGAAAAATAAAATATTTGAAATGAAAAATTCACTGGAGGGATTAACAACAGATTTCACACTGCAAAAGAAAAAGCTAATGACTTTGAAGACATAACAATAGAATCTATCCAAAGAGAAACAGAGAACAATGACTTTAAAAATGAACAAAGCCTCAGTGACCTGTGAGACAATATCAAGAAGTCCAAGATGCATGTAATTGGAGTCCCAGAGTAAGAAGACTGAGTGGTAGGGGAAGCAAA
>NW_006775688.1:1594621-1601597 GCF_000442215.2 Lipotes vexillifer
AAGACTCAAGGCTGAAACATCTCCAAATTTGATTAAAACTATGAACTCACAGATCCAGTGAGCTCAGAGAACATCAAACAAAATATCACACACACATACAAATACCCACATACAGAGTCACACAAGGCACATTATAAAGTGCTAAAAACCAGTGATTAAAAAAGATAAAAACTTAGCAGCCGCCAAAGAACAAAGATAGTTTATACAGAGAAACAAATAAGAATTATTGTATACCTCTGGGCAGAAACTATGTAAACCAGAAGACAATGAACTAACATCTTCAAAATACTAAAAGGGGAAAAAATCCATATGCAACTAATATATTCTTCAGAAATATGGTAAAAAAAAATTTCAGACAAACAAAAGCTATGACAATTCATCAGGAGATCTATATTACAAGAAATGTTTTTTAAAATGTTGCTCATAATCAATGAATTTGGTAAAGTAGCAGGATACAGAATCAGTGCACAGAAATCTCTTGCATTCCTATACACTAATGATGAAAAATCTGAGAGAGAAATGAAGGAAACACTCCCATTTACCATTGCAACAAAAAGAAGAAAATGCCTATGAATAAACCTACCTAAGGAGACAAAAGACCTGTATGTGGAAAACTATAAGACAGTGATGAAAGAAATTAAAGATGATACAAACAGATGGAGAGATATACCATGTTCTTGGATTGGAAGAATCAACATTGTGAAAATACTATACTACCCAAAGCAATCTACAGATTCAGTGCAATCCCTATCAAACTACCACTGGCATTTTTCACAGAACTAGAACAAAAAATTTCACAATTTGTATGGAAACACAAAAAACCCTGAATAGTGAAAGCAAACTTGAGAAAGAAAAACAGAGCTGGAGGAATCAGGCTCCCAGACTTCGCACTATACTACAAAGCTACAGTAATCAAGACAGTATGGCACTGGAACAAAAACAGAAATATAGATCAATGGAACAGGATAGAAAGCCCAGAGATAAACCCACACACATATGGTCAACTTATTTTTGATAAAGGCGGCAAGAGTATACAATGGAGAAAAGACAGCCTATTCAATAAGTGGTGCTGGGAAAACTGGACAGCTACATGTAAAAGAATGAAATTAGAACACTCCCTAACACCAAACACAAAAATAAACTCAAAATTGATTAAAAACCTAAATGTAAGGCCAGACACTATCAAACTCTTAGAGGAAAACATAGGTAGAACACTCTATGACATAAATCACAGCAAGATCCTTTTTGACCCACCTCCTAGACAAATGGAAATAAAAACAAAAATAAACAAATGGGACCTAATGAAACTTAAAAGATTTTGCACAGCAAAGGAAACCATAAACAAGATGAAAAGACAGCCTTCAGAATGGGAGAAAATATTTGCAAATGAAGCAACTGACAAAGGATTAGTCTCCAAAATATACAAGCAGCTCATGCAGCTCAATATCAAAAAAACAAACAACCCAATCCCGAAATGGGCAGGTCTAAATAGACATTTCTCCAAAGAAGATATACAGATTGCCAAGAAACACATGAAAGGATGCTCAACATCACTAATCATTAGAGAAATGCAAATCAAAACTACAATGTGGTATCACCTCACACCAGTCAGAATGGCCATCATCAAAAAATCTACAAACAATAAATGCTGGAGAGGGTGTGGAGAAAAGGGAACCCTCTTGCACTGTTGGTGGGAATGTAAACTGATACAACCACTATGGAGAACAGTATGGAGGCCCCTTAAAAAACTAAAAATAGAACTACCATACGACCCAGCAATCGCACTACTGGGCATATACTGGATGTTTGAATGCTAAAACACCATGAATTAGTACAAAAAAGACAGAAAGAGAGCAAGTAAGTAAATAAATAAGTGGTGGATGGGTGAATAGAAAAGAATAACAAAGTTGTAAGTTTAAACCCAAACATACTGAATATTTCATTCAATATAAATTGTCCAAATGCCTCAATTAAAAGATTCTCAGATTGAATAAAAAGAAATATCCAACTATATGCTAGCTATAAGAAACCCATTTTACATATAAGGGCACAGATAGGTTAAAGGAAAATAACTGAAGGTTTGATACAAGAAACAGAAGAAAAAACAGATAAATTGGACATCAGCAAAATTTAAATTTTTCTGCTTCAAAGAACACCATCAAGAATGTGAAAAGACCACCCACAACATGGGACAAATATTTGCAAATTGTATATTTTATAAGGGACTTATATTTAGAATATATAAATAACTGTTACAATAATAATAAAAGATAAATAACCCAATTTTTAAATGATTAAAGGATCTGAATAGACATTTCTCCACAGAAGTTACAGAAATGGCCAATAAGCACACGAAAAGATGTTCCACATCATTAGCCATCAGGGAAATGCAAATCAAAACCACAATGAGATACCATATCACTCCCAGCAGCATGGCTGGAATAAAAAAGACAGATAATAACAAGTGTTGATGAGAACACAGAGAAATTGGAACCCCCATACACTGCTGGTGGGAACGTAAAATGGTCCAGCTACTCTGGAAAACAATCTGGCAGTTCCTCAAAATGTTAGACATTGAGTTACTATATGAATCAGCAATTCTACCCCTAGGTGTGTATCCAAGAGAAATGAAAACATATATCCACACTAAAACCTGTACATGACTATTCGTAACAACATTACTTATAATAGCCAAAGTGAAAACAACTCAACTATCTATCAGCTAATGAATGGATAAGTAAAATATGAGAAATCCATATAGTGGAAGATTATTTGACAATCAAAGGGAATGAAATAGTGATACATGCTTACAACATGAATGAAGCTTTATAATATGCTAAAGGAGTCAGACACAAAAGCCTACATATTGTATTACTCCATTTGTATGAAATGTGCAGAATAGGAAAGTCCATAGAGACAGAAAGTAAATTAGTTGTTGCCAAGGGTTGGGTGGGTAGGGAAAATGGGGGTGACTGCCAGAGGATATGTGGTTTCTTTATAAGGTGATGAAAATGCTCTAACATTATGGGGATGGTTGCACAACTGTGACTATGCCAGAAAACACTGAATTGTACATTTAAAAATGAATTAATTGTATGGCATGTAAATTATATGTCAATAAAGCTGTTATTTAAAAAAAGAAAAGCGATGGGAAAAGTTATGTCAAGCAAAACCCAATAAAAGGAAGCTGAAGCAGACTTCAGAAAAAATATTACCAGGGATAAAGGGAGACATTTTATAATGATAATGAGTCAATTTACCATGAAGATATAACAATCCTAATGCATTTGCACCTAAAAATAGAGCTCCAAAATACATGAAGCAAAGTCAACCAAACTGAAAGAGAAATAGGAAAATCCACAAATATCATTGGAGATTTCAAAATTTCTCTCTCAGTAATTGAGAGAGCAAGTATATAAAAATTAATAAATATATTAAAGTCCAGAGCAACTTTGTCAATTAACTTGACCTAATCAACATTTATAGAATACTCCACCTAATAACAGTAGAATACACATTCTTTTCTAGTGCATTTGGAACATTTATTAAAATAAGCCATTTTCTGGGCCATAAAACAAATCTCAATAAATTTTAAAAGCATAGAAATCATACAAACCACGTTTTTTGTCCAAAATAGAATTAAATCAGAAATCACAGGAAGAAAGTATTTAGATATTGGAAAATAAAGCAAATATTTCTAAATAATCCATGGGTCAGAGAAGAAATCACAAGAGAATTTAGAAAATATTTAAAATTGAATAAAAATGAAAATACAACATGTCAAAATTTGACACAGCTAAAACACTTAGCTTTTCAGTTTGTAAATCACTCTTGGAGAAAAATTTAAAGCTTTAAAAGCTTGTATTTAAAAAGGTGAAATGGCAAAAATAAATTATTTGAGCTTTCAATGTGAAAATCTAGAAAAAGCATAGTAAATTGAAATGAGTTATGGAAAATACAAGAAAACTAGAGAAAAGGAGATCAAAAGGAAGTTCCTTAAAATAATCAATAAAATTGATAAACCTCTAGCTCGATATATCAAGATTAAAAGAAGGGGGGGAAAATCACAAGAGGAGACATCACTACAGATCGTTCAGATACTAAAAGGATAACAACAAAAAACTTTTTAGAAGGAAATATAGGAGAAAATCTTCATAGCCTTCAGATAGTCAAAGATTTTTCAAATAGTTCAAAAAATATAAACCTATCATAAAAGAAAAAATGATAAAGTGTACTTTATCGGAATAAAACAAAACTTCTTTCAAAGACACCATTAAGAAAACGAAAAGGCAAGCCTCAGACAGGGAGGAAAGATTTACAATGCATATATCTGACAAAAGATTTATATCCAGAATATGTAAAGAATGAACTCTTTCAAAATCAGTCAGTAGGAACAAAACAGCTTTAAAATGGAGCAAGATTTGAAGTCACTTCACACATATCAAAATGATGCAACAGTCCTCAATAAGCACATGAAAAATGCTTAATACCAATAGTAAAAAGGAAAATTAAAATTAAAACCACAATGTGATACCACTACAAATCCACTAAAATGATCCAAAGTACTGACAAGTGTTGGTGCAAATGTAGAGCAACTATAATTCTCATGTACTGCTGGTGGTAAAGTAAAATGGCACAACCATGTTGGAAAGCAGTTTGGCAGTTTCATATAACTTAAATATATGTTGTCACACAAACCAACAATTCTATTTCTAGATATTTCCTTAAGAGAAATGAAAACATGATTCACAATATACAAATGTACACAATGTACACAAATTTTCATGGCAACTATATTCATAATAGCCTAAACCTAGAAACAACCCAAAATATCCATCAACAAGTGAATGTATAAACAAATTGTGATATATTTGCACAATGGAATACTACTCAGTAGCAAACAAGAATGAACTATTGATATATACAGCAGCATAGATGGTAAAGATAGTAATTAATCTCAATTTTTTCATCTGAGATATATCAGTGTATATTCTGACCTCTCCCCCCCACCCCCACGTTTTATTGAGAAATAATTGACATACATCACTGTGTAAGTTTAAGGCAGACAGCATGATGGTTTGATCTACATGTATTGTGAAATGATTGCCATGGTAGGTTTAGCTAACATCTATCTTCTCATATAGATACAATAAAAAGAAAAGAAAGAAAAAAAAAAGGAAAATATTTTTCTCCTTGTGATGAGAACACTTAGGATTTACTCTTTTACCAACTTTTCTATATATCACACAGCAATGTTAGCTATAGTCTTCATGTTGTACGTACATCCCTAGTATTTATTTATCTTATAACTAGAATTTTGTAACTTTTGACCACCTTCCTCCAATTCACCATCCCCCTACCCTCTGCCTCTGCAGGGTAACTACAAGTCAGATCTCTTTTTCTATGAGTTTGGGGGTTTTGTTTGTTTGTTTTTTGGCTTTTTTTTTTTTATTCCACATATAAGTGAGATCATACAGTATTTGTCTTTCTCTCTCTGACTTATTTCACTTAACATAAGGCCCTCAAGGTCCATCCACATTGTCACAAAGGGTAGGATTTCTTCCTTTTCATGGCTGAATAATATTCCATTGTATATATACACCACAACTTCTTTATCCATTCACCCATCAGTGGACACTAGGTTTTTTCCATGTCTTGGCTATTGTAAATAATGCACAACATCATAGATAAATCTCAAAAACATTATTCTGAGTGAAAGAAGCAAGACACAAAAATGAGCATCTGTTTGATTTCTTTTTGAAACTTGGTATATGCTTTGAATGTCTTTTAATCTACAGGTTACTTCTCCATCCCTCTGTTGAAGAATCTATGCCATCTTTTTATCTATGTCATTTGAACTGTAGTTTCCCATAATTTGGATTGCCTACCCATAGTGCAGTTCAATAAGACCCATATATTTCTGCAAATTGGAAGCTGGATCCAGGGGCTTGATCAGATTCAGGTTTGATGTATTTTGAATCAAAGGATGGCATGTTCTTTCATCAACAAACACATAATATCTGGTTATTGTTCTTTTATGACATTAGCAAAATGGTAATATTCTAATTCTATCATTTTACTGGCCTGAATAATTTTATAAAGAGAAGAGTCTCTTCATTTGATATTCAGTTTTTCCAGTGGTACTGTTCTCAAAGGAAAGCAAGGATAAATGTTTGATTTTTTCCTTTTATTTAATGTTTTCAAGATGATTCAGTTGCTTATCATCCAATTTTTAAAATATCTCTAGAAATGCATGGACTTAAAATATTTGATGGTTTCAGCCCATTACAATTTTTATCCTTGTTGAAATTCAAATTGTCTTATCTTTGGAAGTAGAATACGGGAATGGAATGGAATGGAATTGAATAGAATAAAGTGGGAGCCTCTTTAAATTGGCTTCTGAGTCCTTTTGACATAACCCTAGTGGTCTTTAATAGTTTCCTTGATATCTGATATGTTGAAACATATGAAGAATATGTTATTTCTTTTAATAAGAAATGGCATTTCAAGACCACATTCTGAATACAGTTTTGCAGGATATCACTGGTTAGTCATTGCTTCAAGGCCTTTTCAGTGGATATAATATATCTAATATATATATTAAATAGATGATAGGTAGATAGATAAATAGATACACAGACACATAGATGACAGATAAGTAAGTAGATCGATACAAAGAAAGAATATGTTGCATGTTTATGATATTTATTCTGATATTTCCAATTAAATTCAGAAATACAGGATTTGTATTTAACCTCTTCTGGATTACATCTCTATCTCCTTTCTTCCACATTGAGAATCCTTGTTCTCAACAATACAAGGGAAAATACAATTAGAACATCCCACAGTTATTCATTTGCTTTATCTCATATGACACATAACAGTCACAAAAAGGCAATGCTAATACTATCAGCACCAATTATTATTACTAAAAAGCAGTGTAAATTTTTTGCATATAGAATCCTATTTTCCCTAC
>NW_006775688.1:1601691-1608939 GCF_000442215.2 Lipotes vexillifer
CCCTACAATTTTTTTATGCATATACAGGCAACCTTTTCATATACCATCTGGGTTCATATCTGTCCTGAAGCTGATATCTGGGTCTCAGTGTAAGAATGACTACCATTCATTTAGCTCTCTTACAATCTCTCCTCAACAAGAAACAGATGTGGTTATGATACATTTTCCTGGTGCAGTCCCACTTGGATCTCTTTTTATTTATTATCATGCACCATTTGTTGAATAAACCATCTTTTTCCCAGTGTCTCAGTGCTACCTCTATCATATATCAACTTTCCATATATGTGAGCATCTGTTTCTGAGCTCTGTTAGTCTAGTCTTGTGCCAACCCTACATGATCTTAATTACCATAGCTTTATAATAAGTATCATATCTAATAGGGCAAGTGTCTCTGGCTACAAGAAACAAATGCAAATCATTTCCAAAGAAGTAAACTTGACAAGCAAGCCCCAAAGAAATACCATAGTTAAAGTTCCATGTTCCATGTTCTCACCAAAATACCTCTACACACATACAAAGCATACAACTATGAATAAGATTAAAAAAAAAAGCAAAACATAGAATCAGACTTATAAAGACTGATGATATTATGATTATCAGTTACCAAACATACAATAAAAATAAATATGTATAAATTAATATATAGAGAGAAATAGAACTGAAAAAGGGGTTCTGGATGAATCTTCAGAAATAAAAATTATAATAGTTGAAAGTAGAATCTGGATGAATGGATTTACCATTATATTAAACACAGTTAAAGAAACAGTTATTTGGAAGGTAAAGTTGAAGAAGTTACACATAGTGTGAGACAGAGACAAAGCAAAGAGAAATATGAAAAAGAGATTAAGAAATATGGAAGAAAGACTTAGCAGGTCCAACATACATATAATCTGAGTTCTAAGAAGAAATGACAATTGGGGACATTCAGTGTTAAACGACATGAGTGAGTGTTTTCCAGAAGACCATCAATCTTCAGATTAAGGAAGTTCCCCAAGTGCCAAACAACAGAAGTAAAAAGAAATACATAACAGAGTGAAAAATTCAGAATAATAAAAACAAAGAGAAAGTAATAGATGCAGCCAAACAGGGGAAAAAAGTTGGGGGTGGAGTGGGTGGAGACACATCTGCAATGACTAACTGATAGGTGACTTCTCAGAAATGAGAGTGGAACTCAAAAGAATTGAAAACGAATTTTCAAAGTACTGTAAGAAAATAACTCTCAACCTAGAATTGAATACTTATTAATACAATCTATCAAAAATCAAGGCAAAAAAAGACATTTTCAGACACAAACATGAGGACTTCCTACCAACACAGCTTCACATAAGGAACTTCTAATGAAGATACTTCATGTCAAAAGGAAGATTTGCAATACATGAAAATGGAAAGGACAAATATTGACTGTGTATAATGGTAAAGTTAATGTCTAATGTATGAGGCTAAATATCAAGAGAGAATAACATATAACTTAGGGAGGGTGATGACTGGCATGACAGTATTCTAATATTCTTATATGATTCAGAAGATTATTAATATCGAACTCTGTTAATTATGTATGTTAAAATTTCTATGACAATCACTAAAGGAGTAGAGATAGCTATAAATGTTAGCTATTTTTATTTATTATTATTATTGTTATTATGATTATAATTATTATATTCCAGTAATATTATAGAAAGAAAGAGAAAGAGAGAGGGAGAAAGAATTCTGTAGTCAAATCAGTTTTGTTTAACCAAGTTAAATATATTTCCTGCTTGATTTCTCTTTTTTCTCAAGTAATGTGCTTTATAAATCCCTAGAGATGTAGAAGGTTTGCAGCGTTTCTTTTTATTATTATTTGACATCACTTTATCTTGTGGAATATCTATTAATATCTTGAGAAACTTGACATTCTGGGGAACACGTTTTAAGTTGAATCTGAATCCCCTTGGGCTTGGATTTGCCTGTTAAAGAGGATAATATAGCCATATAGGCTTGAAGAGAATAACAGACTAGAATAACAAGGTCAGTTTCAAAAGACCTTAGGTTTGGGAAAATAAGACATAAGGAAGAATTGAAAATACGATTGTCCAGTGATACCAGGAAGGGTGGGACATATTGCAGTCTGTTAAATGGAAGGAAAAAAAATAAAAGCTCTGCCTAGCAAATGGGTTGCAAAGCTTCTGCTACCAGACTGTTGGAACATCTGGGAACACTGCCAAGCAATTCTAGGGAACAGACTTGGCACTGATTGTGGCCTTGTTGTGTTCTGTATGAAAGAAAAAAGGTTAATTTATTTTATGTCATAATACACTACCTAGAAGCCAAATTACCAGTTAAAATTCTATTTGCAAGCAGGTGTAGGATTTCGATATAGCTTTCACCTAACATCATGGAATGCTGCTTCTCCATGATCAAACATGATGCAAGCTGTCTTTTCAACTACATTTTCAGTGTTTCAAAATGTTTAGAAAAATGGCAGGTTAGTAATGTCTGTAACTATAATTGAATCTTATGTATCTGCTCTAAATGCAGCTGTTTGGTTTATACAGTGTGGAGGAAATACATCACCACACATAGAAAGGAGTGTTTGCTCTTATCCATCCAGTTAATTTTTTCCTCTAGAAGTTAACATTTTAAACGTGTCCAAGCAAAGAGATGGGTAAAAGGTATTTGATGGTTAGTTTTTCTAATTCCGTGCTATTAGGAATATAGGATGTTACCTTTTTTTAAGTCCAAAATACTTTAATTGCAGTTGATGTAATGCAACCCCATTGATGCTTTTTTGTAACTCTGTGTATATACTTGTTTTCTCTGAAGACTCAAAGATATCTGCAGGCATTAATCTTCACAGTTCTCATGGTGGAAGACTACAAGGGCAAGCCAGACCTGAGCTGACCTGAAAAGATTTTGATAGGAGGAAAGATGGGAGGCCTTTCATCCTCTTCTCCACCACTGGAATGCCCTCAGAACTTCTCTCTTTTGCTCTCCAAATCCTTGTAAGTTCAAAGCCGGCCTCCTCCATGAAGCTTCCCTTGATACCTCCGGTCCACCTTAATCTTTTTTCCTTTTTCTGAAGGAAAAGCCCATATCCCTAGTTCTCCTCAAGGTAGTACTCAGATCTTACTGCCTTGCATTGTCCCCTAATTATCAATCTGACCTTCTCTCTAAACAATGCATTTCTTTTTTATTATTATTTTGTTGAAGTATAGTTGATTTACAATGTTGTGTTAATTTCTGCCGTATAGTGAAGTGATTCAGTTATACATATATCCATTCTTTTTCATATTCTTTTCCATTATAGTTTATCACAGGATACTGAATATAGTTTCCCGTGCTATACAGTAGGATCTTGTTGTTTATCCATCCTATATATACTGGTTTGCATATGTTAATCCCAAACTCCCACTCCATCCCTCCCCCACCTGCCCCTCCCCCTTGGCAACCACAGGTCTGCTGTCTATGTAAGTCTGTTTCTGTTTTGTAGATAAGTTCATCTGCATATCATATTTTAGATTCCACATATAAGTGATATCACATGGTATTTGTCTTTCTCTTTCTGACTTACTTCACTTTGTGTGATAATCTCTAGTTCCATACATGTTGCTGCAGATGGCATTATTTCATTCTTTTCTATGGCTGAGTAGTATTACATTGTATATATGCACCACATATTCTTTATCCATTCATCTGTCGATGGACATTTAGGCTGTTTCCATGCCTTGGCTATTGTGTATAGTGCTGCTATAACGTCGGGATACATGTCTCTTTTTGAATTATAGTTTTGTCTGGATATATGCTCAGGAGTGGGCTTGCTGGATCATATGGCAACTCTATTTTTAGGTTTTTTGAGGAAACTCCATACTGTTTTCCATAGGGGCTGCATCAAATTACATTCCCACCAAGAGTGCAGGAGAGTTCCCTTTTCTTCACATCCTCTCCGGTATTTGTTATTTGTAGGTTTTTTAACGATGGCCGTTCTGACCCATGTGAGGTGGTATTTCACTGTAGTTTTGATTTGCATTTCTCTAAGAATTCGCAATGTTAAGCATCTTTTCATGTGCCTGTTGGACATTTGTATGTCTTCTTTGGAGAAATGTCTATTTAGGTCTTCTGCCTATTTTTTGATTGGGTTGTTTGGTTTGTGTTGTTGTTGAGTTGTGTGAGCTGTTTGTATATTTTGGAAATTAAGCCCTTGTCAGCCGCATCATTTGAAAATATTTTCTCCCAGTCCATAGATTGTCTTTTCATTTTGTTTATGGTTTCCTTTGCTGTACAGAAGCTTGTAAGTTTGATTAGGTCTATTTTTGCTTTTATTTCTATTGCCTTGGGAGACTGACCTAAGAAAACATTGGTACGATTTATGTCAGAGAATGTTTTGCCTATTAAACAAGGAGCTTCTTGAAGTCACTTCCAGGTCCTGTGTTTCCGATTCCTGCTCAGTTCAGTGATGGGTTTACAGAGGGTAGCCCATAAATACTTATTAATAAAGTCACTGATGAAAGGACCAGAGAGTTTAATTGTTTAGGAACCAATTATTCAGGCTGCTCCCTAACGGTAGGGAGGTTTGGGGTTATCGGTGGTTTGGGGATTACTTATATGTTATCATTTTTTCATCCCTTTTCAAAGAGTTTAAGGAAACACTCAGAGCTCCTGAGAGCGCTTATTTCTCATCTGTGCAAATGTTTGGATTAGACCGTAGGCAAAATAAAGGCCTTTCCCAGGTATCCCAAGGTCTTTCTGTGACAAGGATCATCTGGGAGGGGATGGTGGAGGAGGGAGGGCAGGGCAGGAAGTGGGGCTGGAGATCCACCTCTATTTTTGTCTCCCTCTGTCCCTTAGCCACCACACCTTGCTACATTGTCTGTTCTTCCATTCCCCCTCACAGGCCCCTGCACCTTTATGTCTTAAAGGACTGCTTCAGAGATGAGGATTTGGAAACATGTGTTTAGCACTTGTAAACTCCTCCTCCAAGGCTTTGCAGAGTCAATAGGAGGCATTTTGATTATAGCTATTGGTTCTCAGCGCACAGCAAGTTGGCAGAAAATAGAGGTTAGGCCCTGTCTCTTCTTGCTGCTCGAGAGGAATCTACGCAGCCAGGGCCTGGCTAAGATTGCAGGCCTGAACCAGGGAACACAGTCCTGAACCCTGGGGCTTTGGGACACTGTGACACCTGGGTGAGAGACCTCCTCTACACTGAACAACAAGCCCTGGAGGCTCCAGAACGTGGTGCTGACTGAGGCGGAGGCCCACAGAGCCTACAGCTGTCTGATTTATTTCTGAGGCAGCGTTTCCACAGGAATCGGGAATGATTTAGTCTCTGATCCTTAGGTGGTTTCCTTTTACATCATTTCTGCCCCTTTTGATTGTTGGCACGTTTGGGGAGTTTTAGGGTCCTCAACTTTACAGGTGTGTAATTTTAATAAAACACAATTTATTAAAATCTGAGCTTACAGGACTTCCCTGGTGGCACAGTGGTTGAGAGTCCGCCTGCCAATGCAGGGGACACGGGTTCGTGCCCCGGTCTGGAAAGATCCTACATGCCGCAGAGCGGCTGGGCCCGTGAGCCATGGCCACTGAGCCTGCGCCTCTGGAGCCTGTGCTCCGCAACGGGAGAGGCCACAACAGTGAGAGGCCTGCATACCGCAAACAAAACAAAACAAAGCAATACAAAACAAAACAAAAATCTGAGCTTACAAAATTGGTAAATTATGGGGATGGATTATTTTTTCTACCACCAAAGGGTCTTGTGATCAAATTCAGAG
This sequence comes from Lipotes vexillifer, assembly GCF_000442215.2. Taxonomy (NCBI): domain Eukaryota; kingdom Metazoa; phylum Chordata; class Mammalia; order Artiodactyla; family Lipotidae; genus Lipotes; species Lipotes vexillifer. The sequence goes on from NW_006775688.1 coordinate 1,607,436, forward strand.
TCCCTTTTATTAATCCATAATTCTCTTATTATATATAACACTACATTTGTAGCTTTCTTTTTCCTGATTTCAGAAGTAATCTGTGTTTCTAGCTAAAATACACCTTGGTGATTAAAACCATGTTCTTTCACTTCAACAAGACCTAGATTTGAGACTAGGCTCTGCCACTTACTTCCTATGTGTTTGGATAAGTTTCTTATTAGCTCACAAATATAACATTAAAATCTTTGCACGTATTAAATGAGATAGCATACCTCAGGCACTCAGGGCATAATAAGTGTTTGATATATTAGTGAGCAATTCTTAGTCTTTTTGTTTTTAGAATATTTATACATAAAGGTTGGTTTACCCACATCTTATTTAAATGCAGCTTTTTCGAGACTTACCTGGTGGTCCAGTGGGTAAGAATCCGTGCTCCCAGTGCAGGGGGCCGGGGTTCAATCCCTGGTCGGGGAACTAGATCCCGCATGCATGCCTCAACTAAGAGTTCGCATGCTGCAACTAAGAAGTCCGCAGGCTGCAACTAAAAAAAAAAGATCCCCATGCCTCAACGAAAGATTCCACATGCTGCAATGAAGATCCCGCATGCCACAACTAAGACCCAGCACAGCCTAAATAAATAAATATAAAAAAAATAAATGCAGCTTTTTATGTTTCATTTAAGTGTGAGATCTACCTTTATTGCTGTGACATATCTCCTTAACCATTCTGCTCATTGCCCCTCCTGCCCAGTAGTTTTGGTCCTCTGGCTCTGGGAGTCCCCCAAGTGCCAAAGTCCTCCTCTGACACACCCATCACAGAATGGAGTAGAACATGGCTACTCCCAGATCATACTGGCTAGAGACTGAGAGTGTGAAGTTAGATGGGGCTTCTCTCTAAAATAATGCTTCTCACTGTGAGGTCCATGGACCTCTGTATCAGAATCTCCTAGGAATGTTTATTAATTGCAATCCCTAGGGTCTTGTGCCACGGCTTTCGAAGTAGAATTGTTTGTGGGCTTCCGGGTTAGAACTCTGCATTTGTATTAATAATAAGCACCCAGGCTATTCTGATGCTAAATAAATAAAATTCTAGAACTGCTCCAGTGCAGTCTTCAAGCTTGCCCAATTCTAGAGTGGCCTGGGGGTACTTAGTAGATGTAGAGCTTCCTGAGCCCCACACCAGAGTTTCCAATAGAGGAGCCTGAGGATGTATATATTTTTTAAATATTTATTTATTTATTTATTTGGCTACATCAGGTCTTAGTTGTGGCACTAGGGATCTTCGTTGTGGCATGTGGGATCTTTTGTTGCGGCGCACAGGCTTCTCTCTAGTTGTGGCATGCGGACTCTAGGACACACGGGCTCTAGGGCGCACGGGCTTAGTTGCCCATGGCACATGGGAACTTAGTTCCCAGACCAGGGAGCGAACCCGTGACCTCTGCATTGGAAGGTGGATTCTCAACCACTGCGCCACCAGGGAAGCCCCTTAATGGTTTCTTTTTTTTTTTTTTTTTTTTTTTTTT
>NW_006775688.1:1609205-1613912 GCF_000442215.2 Lipotes vexillifer
TTTTTTTTTGCGGTATATGGGCCTCTCACTGTTGTGGCCTCTCCCGTTGCGGAGCACAGGCTCCGGACGCGCAGGCTCAGTGGCCATGGCTCACGGGCCCAGCTGCTCCACGGCATGCGGGATCCTCCCAGACCGGGGCACTAACCCGCGTCTCCTGCATCGGCAGGCGGACTCTCAACCACTGCGCCACCAGGGAAGCCCCCCAGGATGTGTATTTTTAATAAGTAGCCACAGATGACTGTCAGGCTGGCAAGTATAGGAATGCTGCTGTAGAATGACTGGCCAGTGACATGATTGCTGGTGGTGGTGGTGGCGACAGTAATGGGGTTGGGTAGTGATTAGGGAGGTTTGAATGATCCAGAGAGTGACTTGGGTCAAGGGCCCATCTTTGGCTCTCTAACATCCCCTTCAGGTATGAGAGTGTGTGTCCAACCATTCCCATGGTGTTTGAGAAAGCAAAGCCAAGCCAGTCTGGAGAGAGTGAATAGTGCAAAAGTGAACAGTGAAGCTCTTGGACAGACACCAGTAATGCCAGATGAACTGCCATGGGACCCTCGGTAAAGGAAAGAGCAGCTGCTTATCGTAACAGCTGTTCCTGGTTTTCTCTTGTAGCCTGGCTGAAGTTCCTACCAATATCTTTCCCACAAATTGCCTCTGTTCTTTAAGGCTGTCTGGGTAGGTTGGTAACCCAAGTGGCCTTAGTCAAAACAATGCCCTGCCACCAGGTGCTGGCCATTTAGTGACCCGTGACTAAGCTGCGCCTCCCTACGCTCCTCTGGGCCTCTGGGCCAGACTCTGCAGTCAGATTCATTCTCTCAGAGCCTATTCTGCCTTCTTAAGGGGCTCATGCTGGGTCAGAGCTTCTCCTCAGCAACCCCAGTCTAGCGATGACAAACTGACATGCTTTGTGCACAAGTCTTATCTGTGGCAAGTAAAACAGTAATGCTTCAATCTCATATTTTATTGACAGACATGGCTACTGGGTTGAAAAATCTACTTGTTGTAAAGATGTTCTCTTGGGCTACTCATCCCCTCTCCATGGTGGTCTCCTTCCTCCCAGCAAAGCTGGATAATACTTCTCTCAGTCTGCTGCCTACCCAGTGATGGGAAGGCAACCTACAGTCAGAGCAGGGTCTGCCCTCTCTCTGTCTTCATGGCCACATGGGTTCTGTACTTTTGTCCCCAACAACTTTGGGTGTGGGCCCAGCCCTTCGTGACAATACTGCTTTTTCCTTTCTCTTCTTGGAGTATCAGCTGTGACCTCAGAGGGTGGTAGTAGGGCTTTGCAATGAGGACGACTCTGATACCACTGTCATCTAGTTTGTTTCATGACGTTCCAGCCAGCAAACATTTAATGATGAGGGCTTCTTCCTGGCGAGATATTATAGTAGGCTCAGAGGGGCATCCAAGATAAGTAGGATAAAGTACAAGCCAGAAAGAAATTCAGGTGAGGAGAGCAGTGACATTCCAGTGGATGACACATGCAAGGGTCAACCATGCTATGAAAATATTAGAGTCAGGATATGAAGGAGAGAAATAATGTGGAAATTTTTTCATTGTGATGTATGTATTTATATCTTTATCTACAGAAATCTGAAATGTCAGGAAAAAGCAATGATAATGTGCATTGTATTAAGTGCTGTGTTGTCAGCTCATCTAAGCCAATTTGGTCATTCACAACTGTTGGGTTCTTTGGGCAAATAATGGTGACCTCCAATGCTAAAGGTAGAGGAAGTATCTAGGTCTCATTCCCAAGAAACTTGCTACCAAGTGGTCCATTACAAAGAAAGCAAATCCTGCAACACACACCCAAACATTTATCAGCACACAGACACAAGGAGTCGTACAATGTGCTCTTATTGGCTCCCTGCCTTGGTCCCGCTGCTAGGCCCCCTGTATGACAATTTCACTAGTGGCAGATACAGATATATTATCTTGGGGGGATCAGCTAGCCATCGAGTCAGAATCCGACAGTAAATCCTCTGGTTAGAGATGGGACACAGGACCAAATGGGACTTCTAGGCTGGGGCATCACACTGAGAGGTATTAGGATGCCGAGTGGGACAGATTCATGCACAGGTGAAGATGTCTGTACCTTGCTAGTCACAATTGGACACTACTCAAATTGTCTTTGAAAATTATTTCTAACTCCACTAAATGCTACTGAATAACCCCTTCCCTGCTGATGGAGATAGAGATAATGGAAGCACTCAGAGTACTCTGGAGTGTGGACTCCTCAGTGTGACTTTTAAAATCTAACTAAGCACGTCTGGACAGTTTATTCCAGATTAGGATGTTAATCACATACCCCTAGCATGTAGAGTAAAACCAACACACACACACACACACACACACACACACACACACACACACACACATTTATATCACAGTACTAAGCTAAAGTATTTTCAAGTAAATTTTAGACATCGTCCAAGTGGACAATGTAACAAATCTTCAATTGAGTTATCATAATAGTCTCAACAAGAAGACTAAATGAGAATGACTAAGTTCACACTTAGTGAAAAATAAATACAGTTAATTACTAGTTAATTTGAATAAGCTTATCTTAACAGACAGAAGAACAAATAATACACGCTTTATTTCTGATATTCAACTCTAATTCCATTAAGGAAAATCACATCTGACCTGCCTCTGTCCGGATCCTCATCCTTCGTCATCCAGGTTTGCTCATTTATTCATTGTTTTCCATCTGACAGCATTTACTGAGTCTCTGCACCATGACTGGACTGGGGTTATAAAGATGAATACAAATAGTCCCTGTCCTCCAGGAGCCCACAATCCAGTGGAGAAAGCTGACTATTAAACAGGAGCCACAAGTAGTAATTCTAAGTCACAGATTCAAGATAGCAAGAATTATTACTATCTTTTCTACAACGACATTAAATTTCTATCTTGGTCTCTCATTATGCTTATAGTGAGAAGTTTACCCCTAGCCAGTTCAGAACGATAGACAATTCAAGGTTTTCCCCTTGCCCTTCGTCCTCAGGACTACATTTAGACTCCATTGGCTCCACATCAGTGGGAGGAACACCATTGTCTAACATTTGTGGGCATCTGCTCTGGGGTCTGGGCTCACATCTGACTTTCAGTGACCAATTCATGCAGGACACACTGTACCCTCCCACTCCCCGCTGAAAGTCCCCTTCAGAGCCACCGACTCACTCCCAGCTCCTTCGGTTCCCTTCTTGGATATGGGAAGTGAAACCCTTAGAAGCTCTCGTCCCCTATGTTTAAAATGCATAACCAACAAGGACCTGCTGTACAGCACAGGGAACTCTGCTCAATGTGAGGTGGCAGCCTGGATGGGAGGGGAGTCTGGGGGAGAATGGATGCATGTGTATGTATGGCCGAGTCGCCTTGCTGCGCACCTGAAACTACCACAACGTTGTTAGTTGGCTATGCTCCAATATAAAACAAAAGGTTAAAAAAGAAAAAAAAGAGAGAAAAAAAAAAGCTCTCCCCGCTTCCTGGGCCACTCTTACCCACCCTCAGAGTCACTCGCCAGTTGCTTACTCACTCTTGCTTCTGCTTCCTTTTTCTCTGGCGCCAGTCTGTAAAATCTTCCAAATCAGAATGAACTTTGTACTGTAAAACATTCCTGACCTAGGCTTTTGATCTTTTAAAATATTCTCCTTTAAACAATGAACGGCCAACTTGAGTCTACTTGGGGAAACTCAAAAAGCTAATATTAACTGACTTCCTGCTCTTTGAATTTTTCACTTAGCAGCCTTACCCTGAAGGGTAGTGAGTAGAGACTGCCCATCTGATCTAAATGGAAGCAGAAATAGAGACGCAGATGTAGAGAACAAACGTATGGACACCAAGGGGGGAAAGTGGCGGGGGTGGTGGGATGAATTGGGAGATTGGGATTGACATATATACACTAATATGTATAAAATAGATAACTGATAAGAACCTGCTGTATAAAAAATAAATAAAATTCTAAAATTCACAAACAAAAAAGAAAATACTAGAGAAAGAAGTATAGGGTTTTTTTTCCTAAACGCTTTCTCTCTATATTGGCAATTTCGGTAGAGTGGGCACAGTAAAGGTTTTGACTGAGTGGACCCATAGGATGTCATGAGCACACAAGAGAGGGGCACTGGAGGCTAACTGGGAGGTTCCAGGAAGGCCTTGTGGGGGAAGAAATTAGCGAAGTGGATAAGTGAGTTCAAGAGGCAGAGAAAGTAGCACAACAAAGAGCTATGGCCAGAACGGAGAATATGTCATATTTGGGGATCTGTAGCAATTTAGTGTGGCTGGCATAAAATTTATGGTAGGATGGGAGCCTGGTAAAATATGGGATTGAACTGGTAAACTGGGCTCAGATAATGAAAAGCAATGGAAAGACACAGAAGGATTTTTTGTAAAGGAGAGTGACATTATCAGATTTACACTGTACAGAGGTCAATCTACCATTGGTGAGAATTGACTAAGAGGCAGGTAAACCAGTTAAAATGAGCTTTCAGGAACCAAGGAAGAGATTTTGAGGCTCTGATTTGATATAATGGCAAGAGAGGATGGAGAGAAAGAAGACAATGGAGACATAATTAGGAGATAGAATAGATGGGATTTAGCAATGGATTGGACATGTGTGAATAAGGAAGACGTAAGAATAATTCCCGTGTTTTTAGCGGATGATGGTGTCGTTGTCCACAACAAAGAGTGTAAGGGAAAGGGCTGATG
>NW_006775688.1:1613939-1623517 GCF_000442215.2 Lipotes vexillifer
GGGAAAGAGCTGATGGGGGTCGGGGGATGAGGTGGGAGGATGGAGAAAACACCTCAGTGTCCGTGAGATATCCAAACAGAGTTGCCCCAGTAGGGTCAGGAGCTCAGGCAAGAACTCCGGGCTAAGGTGGGACCTGGGATTCTGTTCCACAGAGGAGGTGGCTGAAGTCCACGGAGTGAATGAAGATCAGCGAGAGAGAATATACACACTGTAAAGAGAAGAGGAGTAATTCCACATTCTTAGAGATCACCAACATTTAACAGTCGATCCCTTTCATGTTTTCTCTTCTGTTTTCAAGCTGGTTTGCATCAGAATGGTAATTCTCTCATTTCAAGATTTTAATGCCAACTGCAGAGAATTCTGTGTTTCTGTTTATAATTGTTTAAAGTTCTGATTTTGAGCACAGTGTCTTCAACACCTATTTTCAACCACTTCGGAGATCTGTTTGGAACATAGTTTTTCTCTGTTAAACCTATTGTGTGTGGAACGTCACAGCCCCCTGATAACTGGCACTTGGGATCTCCTACACTGGTCTGTCCTGTGGTAGCGGAGGGGGCAGGAGGGTTTTCATGGCTCCCAAACCTAAAGGTAAGCAAGAAGTCTAGATTTTGTGCTGCTAAAAAGACCTCCATCTTTTCTCAAAAGTCCTCAACTCTTAGTACTTTCTGTGTTACAGGATGAAGCGTTCCAGGTATGTAACAGAACATTTATTAAAGTTTTGATATCACAAAACCCCACTGATAATATTTTTATGCATAGGCATATAAGATGTTTCTGTAAAAACTATTTTCTCAGGACAACAACAAAATCCCCAGAGTTATATAAGGTAAAAACAAAGTGATTTGATCCTGAAAGGTAAGGAAATAAAATTGCTTTGATAATTATCACTATCATGATAAAATGGTTATCATAAGACTTGAAAGTATTTTTCCATTTATCACAGCACATCTACAAGTTATTCACGGAACGCCCGTGTTCCCTGGCACGCAGTATGAGAAACACTGTCCTAGTGGTTTGATTGTGATGGTGCACAATACTATGCTCACCGAATGGGACCCCATTATCTTTAAGTTTGAAAGGCAATTTCAGAAAAGAAGAGGGATGGCTCCAGAAAGCTGGTTAGTTCTGTCCTTCAGTCTCTACTGCCCTTGTCTTTAGTGCTGTTGGGGAAAGCAGGGCTCTGGAAGTCTACAGACAGACCCTAAAAAGACTCTGCAAAATAGGAGGCAGCTGGGCAATGCTCTGGCAGCAGCTGCAGCAGTGAGAGGTGTAGGAGCAGTCATTAGACAGGCCACCCAGAGGGTAGAGCAGCCAAGCCAGTGATTGCAACCAGCTTAGTTAGCAGCAGGCGCGACCACCACATCACAGATGTGAGAGGCAGAGAAGGCTGGTGCACTGTCCTGGCCTGGCCTCATCTCCTGCTGTGCTCACACACACCAGCGGCAGCAGCCATGCTGCAGAGCTGTGTCACTCTCTCCCTCTCTGAGAACACACGAATGTGCATGATATACTGATGAAGGATATATTTTTTAAAAAGGGTAAAATCATGCTGTCCTACACATATAAAATGAACACGTGTCAAGTATTGTGTTTAATTCAGTAAATGAGTGAACCAATAAGACATTACGACTGGTTTAAAGAATTTCAAGAACCATACAGAAATAGGGCATAAGGACTTCAGAAATGAATTTACTAATAGATGCAAGATGTGTCCACCCACAGGGCAATAATCAATTAATTTGCATTTCTATGGATATGAATAATTTGTATTAATATCTGTGTTTTACAATTTACAGGGTTATAAAATAGCTCAAAGGCAAGGAAAGATGGAGAGAATCCAGATGGGTGAGCTGCTTAGACTAGTTTCTAGTTCATAGTAAGTTCAATGCAAGTTTTAGCTATCATTTATTATTACAATAATAGTGTATTTGGAATCAGACAGGCTTGGTTTTGAATCTCATCTCAGCCACTCACTAATTGGGTGACCTTGGGCAAGGAAATTTATCTTTCTCAGCCCAGTTTTCTTATCAGTGTGCCATTATTTGGGGACTAATGAGGAATAACTAGAATAATGTTTGTAAAATATTCCATATAGGGATTAGCACAGAGTAAACATTCAATAGTGGTCATATTATTTTTATTATTAAAATTGGCAATTTTAATAGTGCTGAAACTTCTGTTTATATAACCAGCCATTGCTGTTTTCATTACTGGTGTAATCAGCTAAAATTCCTTTCGGATATAGTTAAAGTTGTAAATCATAAATAGATAAATAAACCAACCTCAAATATTGAGTCTGGCAAAATGGTACTCATCACTTCTGTACTTATTTCCAAAGCTAATTATTGAGTAGGTCTATGTTTTTGCTTTTCTTCTCTTTTTCTCTTTTCTAAAAATTAGGCACCCTTGTCCTTAGACATGGAAGGCAGGTTGTCAATGCTCCTTACAAACAAAGCATACAGCACAGAAACTTTTATTAAGGATCATTTATGAAACAGATCACTCAGCATCATGAGTCATTTATTGTCATTTCAAGAAACTCATTGACTCTGAAAATCGTAAGACTGACAGGAAGCTTCAAGATTACCAATCCATCCATCTCCTTGTTTTAGAGATGGGAAACTATTATTCAGAGAGGTTAAGTATATTGTCCAATGCCACACAGCTAGCCATCAGCAGAGTTGGGACCAGAAGCCAAATCTTTTGATTCCTAGGTTAATTTCCTCTGAATCTGCCTAATTAGAGCTTCATCTAGTTGGCAATAGCTAAAAACAGAAGTACTAACTTTCCTCTGCATATACTGAATTGAGAAATCAAGACCCACAGAAATCTCATGCCAGCTTCCCTACGGCACTCAGGACAGATTGGAGGTGCCAGAAAAGGAGGTTCCACTTGACTAGAGCTCAGCAACCATTGTCCAGGGTGGAGTGAGCGACCCACTTGTCTGCAGCGCCTCATGATTTATTAACTGCTACTGGTGCCCATAAAATATTCATCCACTCTCCTAGTCACTGCTCCACTGCATCAATAAACCATTGCTCCCCCATCTGTCTAGGTGTGCAGCTTGGGGAAGAAAAGCATCACACAAAATGGAAAAGAGGCCTCTTTTCGTGTTTAGCTCAGAGACAGAACACCAATGTGCTTCTTAGTTTGGTCTTTTTTTTTTCAAAGGCAAAGTCAGGGCTGTCTTCCTGGACTCCTGGACCAGGAGAAACCCCGGCACCTAGGTGAGGAAAGGTCAAAATAGTGAGAGGGAAGGGTGAAAGCCTTCATGAGGTTGGCTTGTTGGTTGTCACGCTCCCAGTTTCAGCCTGAGTTTATTTTTGCCCATGAGCAACAGAGCAGGGCACAGGGAACCACGGCTTACCTATCAAGGATGCTTCCCTGACCTTGAATCGGGTTCAGTGTGAAGCCTTGAATACAGCCTCCCCTCTGTGATCAGAAGCACTGCTCGCCAGGAGCAGAAAGGGTAAACTCTCTGCCCTACTTCCCTGCTCTCACTTCTTTGGCGGCTTCTTCATGGACTTTTTTCTGCTACCCATTGTGATTGTTCCTCTTGAGCTCTCTTCTCTTCTTACTTATGTATATTCCCCATAGGTGTTTGTATCCGCAGTCATGCAGTCTCCCTCCGTAAATATCATTCGCATACCTCTCGTCCAGATCTCTCTCCAGTTTCAGATCTGTATGTCCAACTGTACCATCTATCTCTACCAGATAACCCCTTTCTTCTCAAACTCCGTAGGTCCCCAACTGAACTTATCATCACCCTCCAATGCCTACCTCACCTCCTCCACTCTCCAAGCCTGCTCTACCTCTAAATCTTATCTTTGAGAAAGGAATCTCCATCGTGTTACCTATACCTGGAGACCTGGGGGTCTGATCCTGATTCTCCCCTCTTTTTACCTCCATGTTTCAGTAATTACTGCTAATTTTTAATGTAAAACTTAGTGACTTAATGACGCCTCACTCACATGGCTGGCAAGATGGTGCTGGAATTCACCCAGGGAATCTGAGTTCCTCTCCATTTGGGTCTCTTCCTGAGGCTCCTTGGGCTTCCTCACAGCATGGTGGCTGGGTTCCAAGAGACAAGAAGTAGAATATACAGGTCTCTTAAGGCCTGGGCCTGAAAACTGGCAAAGTGCCACTTCTGCTGTATTGTATCGGTCAAACAGTCAGAGCCCACCCAGATTCAAACATAAACCCCACCTCTTGAGGGGGAGTATCAAAGAATTCAGGGCTATCTTCAATCTATTACACTCTATTCCAATCCAACTCTTGCAGTCCTCTCCCTACTTCTGTGCATTTTTACATGCTGTCCCTTTGGTCTTGAATGCTTTTCTCACCTTGTCCTATTTCCTGCTCTTTCTTCAAGATTCTGCTCAAGAGTTACAATATCTCCCCAAATCCTACTTAACCCTACTTCCTCCAGGGTGTAACATAACACACTATGTTAGCATTTGTATTATAATTGTTTGTGTGTCTTTCCCATAAGACAGAGTGCTGTGAAGGCAGGGACTGTCTTATTCTTTTTTGTGTCTCCAGAACCAATCATGGAGCTGGGCAGAGTAAAGGACCTCAGCAAACATTTGTTGAATGGGTAAATGTTTCCTTATTTTAACCTCTCAATGGTCCTGTAAGGTGGCAGAAATTGAGTATTATTCCTGTGTAACTGCCTGACTTCCTTATCTTACATAAAAGAAAGAAACAATCATGACAAAAAATAATGACATAACCCAAGGTCACACAGCCTTGGAAGATAATTCAGTATAGTCAATAAGAGTTCAGTTCCCCAAAGTAAGTTGAAATCATAGACCCAGAGACAAGGTCAGGAAGGCAAAGAAAGAGCCCCACCATGAATGGACTCAGTTGTCTAGCAGAAAATGCCCCTGAGGCTTCCCACTCTATTCTAGGGGATGTTTACTAGGGGATGCAAAAGACCTCTGTCCTCTGCCAAGAAACTGAAAATGCCAAAAGAGATGGAAGATAATCTCAGAATCTGTTAAAAAAAAAAGAGAGAGAGAGAGAGAGAGTGGACACCGTGCAGTGCTTTGTGCAAATAGGAAAGGTAGATTTAATGTAGATTCTCAAAATGACAGTGGGAGAGTGAGAGTTTGCTAGTAATTCTCAAGTGACGCTTCAGAGCAGAGAGAGACAGCTATTATCAGAAAGAGAGGCTGTGTCTAGAGGCCCAAGTGTCAGGGTCAATTGGATAATTCACTGGAGTTAAAACCTCAGCTAAGATAAAACATCCCACAAGGACATCTGATTTTCTGTGCTCTGATTTCATGCTTAACACATCCTTTCTGTTCACTAATTTGCTTTCTTACCTATTCTTTTATGAGGAAAATATCCTGTAAGGTGTCAGAAATTGAGTGTTATTCCTGTGTTACTGCCAGTCACTAGAAAGAAACCTTCTTTCTTGTAAATTCACACATTGGTATTGCAACTGTCAAGCCAGTTTCTTAGAAAAAATTCCCTGTATACAATGGATTTTTTTAAAATAGCACAAAAAATTTATATATACTTTCTCATTATAAGAGATTCAAACAATTGATATAAATATACATGAAAGCCCCTTTCACCACGAGGCCCCCATCCCAATTCCAGTCTCAGAGATAATCATTGTTATGAGTCCAATATGCAGCCTTCAGTCCCTTTTCTATGCATTTATAGAGAGATATGTGCATATTTATGTGTCCCTTTTGATTTGTATACAAATTAGATCATACTATACATTTCCCTATTTCACATAACTCTATCCCATGAGCATCCTTCTACAATGGTCCACAAAGCTGTCTTCTTGTTTCTTATGGCCGCACTTTTTTTGTAGGAGGTATTAGTCAGTGTCCTCCAGAGAAACAGAACCAATAGGATGCATATATTAGAGAGACAGAAAGAGAGAGAGAGATTTATTGTAAGAAATTAGTTCACGTGATCGTGAAGGCTGGCAAGTCCCGAGATGTTCAGGGTGAGTCACAGCTGGAGGCCCAGGGGAGTCAATGCTTTCGTTCCAGTCTGAAGGCCTACGGGCTCAAGATCCAGGAAAAGCTGATGTTTCAGTTTGAGTCCAGAGGAAGGAAAAAATCGATGTGCCAGGTAGAAGGCCATCAGGCAGGAAGAATTGTCTCTTACTAGGGGGAGGGTTAGGCTTTTTATTTTATTCAAGCCTTCAACGGATTGGATGAGCTCCACCCACATCAAGAAGGGCAACCTGCTTTATTCGGTGTACCAATTCAGATATTAATTGTATCCAAAAACACCCTCACAGAGACACCTAGAATAATGTTTGCCCAAATATCTGTGTAACTCATGGTCCAGTCAAATTGACACATGTAATTAACCATTACATGGAATTATATAATTCTACTTTTGATGATATTTAGATTCCTTCTTTCCCTCTTTCTTTCTTTCTTCTTTCTATTAAAAACACTACTGAAATAAAAATCTTTGATCATACATTTTGGGGCACGTGTTGTGTGTGCAGTTCTGTAGGGTATATTCCTAGAAGTGGAATTTCTGGAAGTGGTAGGAAGACTAATGACCTCCCCCCACAAAAATGTCTATGTCCTAATCCCTGGGACCTGTGAATATGTCAGGTTACATGGCAAAGGGAAACTAATGTTGCAGATGGAATTAAGATTCCTAGTCAGCTGACTTTACAATAGGGAGATTATCCTGAGTTAGCCGAGTGGGCCTAATGCCAAGGGTCAAGGGTCCTTAAAAGTGGAAGAAGAGATCAAAAGACAGAATCAGAAAGATCGCAGTGTGAGATGGACTAGCCTGAAGTTGCTGTCTTTGAAGGTGGAGGAAGAGGTTCACAAGCCGAGGAATGGGGGTGCTCTCTAAAAGCTGGAAAGGACAAGGAGACAGATTCTCCCTAGAGACTCCAGTGAGGAACATAATCCTGCCAATACCTGGATTTTAGGTCCGTGAGACCCATGTCATTCTTCTGAACTACAGACCTGTAAGATAATAAATTGGAGTTGCTTTAAGCCACTAAATTGGTAGTAATTTGAAACAGCAGCCACAGAAAACTAACATACTGGGTCCTAAGAAATACATATTTAAAAATGTGATGGATAATGAAAATGGCTTTCACCAAAAATACACTGGCTTTCACCAGTGTAAGAGAAAGCCCATTTCCTAATACCTTCACCATCACTACATTTTATCAACCTTTTGTATTTTTAGTAATTTAATTGGGTGAAAAGTTATTATTGCTTTGTTGTTGAGATTGAAGTTCTTTTTATGTGCTTACTTCCCTATTGACAGATGGAATATTTGTCTTTCCTATTTTTAAACAAGTTTGATGATATTTTTTTCTTATTGACTCATAAGTGCTTTTTTTTAGGTATTATGACTTTTAATCCTTTGCGTGTCATCTATGTTCAAATGTTTTCTCCCAGTTCATCACATCTATATTAACTCCAAAAATGGTATCTTGTCCTGTAGACAAACATTTCCTTCGTGACTATGGGTTTTGTGTCTTCTTTAGAAAGAAAAGATACTATCTTTACTAGAAAAACTGCAGATGTCTATCTGACCCAATTAGTAAACAGCTTGAGTGACTTTCAGTAAGTCCAACACTCCCTTGAGCATTAATTTTCTTATTAAAGTAACAAACGTATTCATTCAAACATTATTTACTGTGAACCACTTTATGCCATGTCTAGATGCTAGAGAGACATAAGTGAATAAGTGAATACAACATTCAAGGAATAGACAGTCTCATGGGAGGTATGGATGATTAAATGACCATAATAATAACAACAGAGAATAACATGTTCTGTGATAGAGATTGTGCAAAATTCCATGGGAATCTGTGGGAAGAGCCCCACGTCCAGACCAGGAGGTTTTGTAGGGTTGGTCCAGGTAAGGTAGGAGAACAGGATGCTGGGCAGATGAAGGTGCAGGTACAGAGGCTTGGGAGCAAGAGAGAGGACCTACCAACAGGTCACAGAATAGGGGTGATGATAGTGGTGAGTTATGAGTCTGGATAGATAGGCAGAGACTGTTGCTGCCAATGTCATTCACTTTAGCCTTTTTCCTAAGGACACTAGGAAGCCTTTGAAGTTTGAAGCAGGGGAGTGAGGTATGGACCAGCATTTAATGAAGACCATGTTGGCTGTTCGGTGGAGACGGGGCTAAAAGAGAGTGTAATCAGAGACAGGGAGGTCAGTGAGGAAGGAGGCCATCGTACTAAGGCAAGGAAGGAGACGGCAAGAGTGAAAATAAAGTAGTGGCAGAGGAGATGCACACGCTGGACAGATTGAGAGATTTGTGTCCACCTTTTCCACCACTCATATTAGTTGTAGGTCAAGAATAACATGTCACATTTTTCCAAGTAGAAGTTCTTCATAAACTAAAAGAATCAACTTAATAATAGAACCACAGGCAATAGAGATATTTCTGAACAGAGAAGACTTTCCAGAGAGAAGTAAAAGTCACTATTTTTAAAGTGCAAAGGCATTGTATATTTGGACCGTGCATACTTTTTCCTTTGTATTTTGATTATCTTTACGTGACTATGTTGTATAACACAAGCTCAGCCTGTCTGCCCACCCCTCTTATTCTTTGTTGATTATCTTCCCATGGATGGGTCAGGAAAGAATAGGGCTTATTGCCCATCTTCCCTGACATTTCTACCATTCTCAGCCCTGCTATTGGCAGCCATTCACCTCACTGCCATTTGCTACCTACAAATCCTGGACCAGTGGCTAAGAGTCGGCTTCCAAAGGGCCAGTGAAGGTGTGAACAAGAGAGAGAAAAATTTTTCCGATATTTTCCCATCCCTTTATTCTACATGACATCACTTCTCAAAGTGATATAGGGACTTTACACTTTACTGTGACATTAGACTAGTCAAAGGGAATTACAGTAGGAGAGCAAACCATTAAAACTATAACCTAATATTTTTACCTTGCTTTAAGGGACAAGAGCTTCCCTCCTGTCCACCCTCATCCCCAGCTCTGCTTCTGTTTCCTCTTTCCAAGCAAGTGACTGGACAACATGGGGGGACAGGACATGCCCTCTGCCAGGAGCAAAGCTTTCCTTATTACACAGTATTATTCTCTCAGCTCTCTGTTTCATTCCGAAATGGAAAAAAGTATTGAACAGCATTTCCCAGGCCTACTTCTGGCTAATAGCCTCAACTGCTAATGTTTTATGAAATCCATCTCAGCAAATGTGGTACATTAAGCAGAACCCACTGGGTTAACACTTGCCCCCTTTCCTGCTCTCTCACATTGTTGGGCTTGTCCTGCTATGTGAAGAGGCTCTGTAGGATCCAAAGCTCTGTGTCTGCCTGGCAACAGTGATGGAAAAGGAATGCCATCTTGAAGCTGCCCATTGCGCTTTGGGGCTGATGTTTGGTGGGCCTTCCAAAGAAGGCTGAGTTTGTCAACACTGTGAGTTTGCTTATCACCCATTTTTCTAGGACAAAGGCCTGAGGCAGCTCCTAGTACCATTTGGCTGACACTAATTTCATCTATTTCTATTTCTCATGGTTAAAAACAGAAGCTGAGGGCTTCCCTGGTGGCGCAGTGGTTGAGAGTCCGCCTGCCAATGCAGGGGACACG
>NW_006775688.1:1623660-1656451 GCF_000442215.2 Lipotes vexillifer
AAAAAAAAAAAAAAAAAAAAAAACAGAAGCTGAGTCATTGGTGCTTTGGCATAAAGATGTCCAGTCTCACCCATGAGACATCTGGCCTTATTAAATGGCAACATGTAGAGGGTGAGGAGGGAGCCAACTGGAAATCCATTCAGAAACTGTAAAAATAATCATAATAAATTTATACATCCTGTCTTATTTGATTCTTAAGTGAGGTAGGTATTTTTATCCTTATTTTAAAGATGAGAAAATAGGCTCAAAGACTTCAGAAACTTTCCCAAAGTCATATATCTTGGTGGGAGGGGGTATATAGATTTATGTGATTCTAGGCCTAAATGTTCCAATATCTTAGGCTGGATGCCATTATGTCCCTCTGCCGAGACCAAAGGATGCCATAATCCAGGAAAGTCAGTGACCAGGTCCAGGTGAGCATTGAGTTTGGTTTTGAAGATGTAGAGAAATGAGATCTTGCAAACAGAAAAGAGTGACATTTGTTTTGGGGATGGGGGTAAGAATTTATTAAATCCTGGGCACTAAATGCATCTGATTGGGAGGTAATATTGACAGTGAAGATTCTACCAAAGAGGGAGCTCCTGCATTCATCATTGTTCTCAAGGAACTTTCATGTTTCACCTGTGATCAGGTTAGCCTCAGGCTCCAAACATGGTCACAGACTCAAGTACAGTGGTCTCCAGTACCATTAGGAATTGGAAGCTGAGGAAAGATTGGACTGAAATGGGCTGGATGATGGAAATGTGACCTTTTGTCTTAGAGCTTGAAAGAGTAGCCAGTGTCACAACCAGGAGCATCAGCTGGGCACCATGGATGAGGCAGCTTGACAGCCTCTGTTGAATTATTGATGCCCCTCACTACCTCGGGACCTCCCCCTTGTTAACAAATCGCACTCCATATGAAAATTTAAAGAGGCAAATTAGTGCAATCTCTTGTCCTATTATTACCCTCTTCTTTTGCCATCTGAGCTCTAAGTCAATCAGCCTGATAGGCATCTCTTGGGAGATGGAACAGCTCATAGAGCCAAGCCCAGGACAAGAAAACTGAAGGCCACAAGTGAGACCGTGACCTGAGTCCTGAGTCAATTAATGGAGCCTGAGTGACTCTGAGCTGGGTGAACGCTGACTCTCTGAGTTATTGAAACACAATAGGGAAAAAAATCTGTTCCCTCCTTACTGGGATAGCAATGCCCCTGCCCCATTAGCCACATCCCTAAAATTTCCCTAAAGCAAAGGACAAAAAATTTAAGTTAAGGTTCAAATTTGGATTTTGGATGTTTTGTTTGGCCTGCAGGGTACTGTTATTTTTTAAAAAATGAAAATAGTTGTCAACATTTTTTAGAGTAGGAGGTTTTACATAAATATCCAATTTTCTGACTTCTCTTGAGAAATTGGAGGACTTGGGCTTTCATTTGCTCATTGCAACACTTACTGGGGCTTATCGTAGCTGCTCCTTTAAGTGAAGGATTGGCTGTTTGCTTTTTCACAGTTCCTACCACTTGCTATGAGTGCTTGCACCTGTGACCCGTGGTCTCGAGAAAGATGGCGAACAAGCTTTTCTGTGTGCTGCCTCAAGTCTGCTAGTAGGACTGCCTGGAGTACCATAATGGATCTGATCAGTTATGGTAGATTGCACTGCGGTTGGCAGTTATCCACCTCCACTTCCTTATGAGGATTATACATCCCTGACCATTGCCTTGTGACTATGTGTGTGGATCATTCAAGCAGTGGTTTTTAAGAGGCATCATGGATTATCACCAGCTCTCTGGCTTTTTCCCTCTGCCGTGGGAATGGCACACCTCATGATCCTTCAGCCTGGATCCCAGAAGGTGCAGACCAGCAGCCAACTTCCAGCTTGGAGCTGAGCCACACACTGGAACAGAGGGCAGCCAACCCTTGGCCTTCAGTAATGTGAGTGAACAATAAATGTCACTGTATACCACTGAGAATTGGGGATTATCTGTTACTGCAGTAGAACTGACCAATACAGCAAGACTAGGCTTACTATGAAACGGTACTGTGATGAAAAAACAATGTTTTCCTATTTTCTGAGGAGACAAAAATGATGGCATTAGGGAATTCTTAAACATTAATTTTAATTGTCTTTAATTTAAAAAATAGTTTTAGAGGATTCTGGAAGGATCACGGCAGTGGCATCAGAAGAACTGGGTTGAGTCCCTGAACCCACGTTTAATGACCATGTTATAAAAAGTTTAATAATTTTCCTTTTATTATAGAGAATTATCTTTTAAAATCTTACATGTATTAAAGTTGTATTTGTAGTTAATATCATTTTGTGATAGTAAGGGGACATTACAAAATATTTGTTCTATAAAGGGTGCCTAGCATCAGATAGAGTTTTAACCACTGCCTTATTGTGAGGATCAAATGTCCTAAACTATCTGAAAATCCTTTATCAGTATTGAGTGATTACAAATTCTAGTTCTTACTAGGTTTCTAGTGATGTGACATCTTTTTCTCATTTTATTAGGAGGCAGGTCAAGCAGTACTGTCCCCATTTGACAGATGTAAATACTGACGCAGCAAGCAGGGAAGGGACTTGAGCTAGTTAAGCGGAGCATTGAGGGAGAGCCAGTTTATCACCCCGTCTCCAGACCACCAGGAATCTGTCCTGTGCCTTACACAGAAAGGGGGCCAGCGGAGAACTTTTGAACACTTATGCTAATACACAGATTTCTAGTCTAATGGTGTCAGTTATAATGAGATTTGGCCTGGGCTGGTTTCTTGGAAATAGTCAAAACCTAATTAATGTCAAGATCTACTTCCATATCTCCCTCCTACCTCCTTTGGCCTATAGTGTTGCTTCTAATTTATACTTTCAGTTTATAATGTAAATATTCACCAGCCCCTTTCAGTCCTGGATTAACCTGGTCATCCTCTGAACCATCTAGTGGTAAGCATTGTAGTTATTTTTATTTAAGATAGTCAAGATTTAATTTGCACATGGATAATGTTAGTTTGAAAATAACATACAAAGTTAAATACCAAGAGTTGGGATTTGTATAGTTTGGTATCATCCAGTAATTTTGGACTGTGTTTACTGTTACAACTCTAGGTCATCCTTTTGGACATCAAGGGCATTTTGACCCATTTGGGAGGCACCTCCGTGTAACGTCCCATGGGTGGCCAGAGCGCTCTGAAGGACAGGGACCTACCTGAGCACCTAGTGCTAGCAGACACATCCCCCTTTTAGGAGATGCTGCTTTGGGGCAGAAGCTGGGTCACTGGTTAGATTTCCTCTGCTGTCAGGATCCCAGGAGTCTACTGCTGCACATTGCCCTCTGGAATCCTCAAGGATTTGGGAATGCCATGTCAGTTGCTCAGGATTTGAGGGCAGCCAGGCTATGTGGACTGGTCCTTGCTTTGGAACCATGGTACATTTTTAATGATAATTTCCATTCCCTGTGTTCCTCCCTGACTTCAAACTACTTTATGGAAAGTAGGCTTATGATGTGACCCCACTGGATAATAGACATCTTTCCCATTGACTTAAAATTGATATGTTTTTTTAAAAAGAGTGCACTGGATCAGAAGGAAGCAGGTCAGCAACCACCAGGTCTTAGAGATGTTTCCCAGGGGTCAAGGAGAACAGGGAAGATCTGTTGCAGGTGGAAGGAATGAGGCTAGAGGTTCTCCTCTCACACAGAAGGGAGCAGAGACCTCCAGGCTGTCTGGAGTGGCGCTCAAAGTCACCAAGCACACTGATGGCCAAGTCAAGATTGATACCAAAAGCTGCTGCTGATAGGGTCTATCCTCCAACCACCAGCCTGGGTTGATGAGTATGTTTTTAGAACATGCTTTGCTCCTTGGCTCCCTTGACAGCTCCTAACCAATGTTTTCTTATTTAATTACTTTCCATGTAATCTGCTCCTGCAGACTTGCCCTGTGTGAGAGGAGGCCCATGGGGGCTTTCACTAAGGGAAGAGAATCAGTGTGGTCTGGAAGAAAGAGCACAAGCCTATTAGAGGGCTTTTGCCCTGCCAGGGGTTTGGGGACATCTAAGCTTCCTGAAGGCTGGACGTGAGGAGGTGGAGGGCAGTGGAAAAGAGTCACAAAATAAACTAAGTGGACTCTGGATTCCTCCAAGGACAGTTTGTATGCCTGAGAACTTGGTCTCTTCTCACTGCTTTTCTTTCACTGTCTAGTATTGCAAAAAAGCTTTGGCAAATCATGTAATTTCCCCACATGTTAGTCCTTCGTCTCTAAGGTAGGATTATAGCCCTGCTGGTCCTAAAATGGGGCCACAGCTGTTAAGGCTAACATGAGGCACCATTAAGTCAGCACCTAAAGTGATTAGAGGAAGGTAATGAATGCAGGAGAGATTAGATGGGGGCTCTCTGGTGGTCTTGCCTACTCCTCCAGAGCTGTAGGAGCTGGAGGAAGATTGCAAACCAGGCCCACACCTCAGAGGGATTGCAATGCTGGCTGGAGGCCTCAGGAAGGAGCCTGGCCCGGTCCTGCCATCTGGAATGAGCCTGTTTCCTACTGGTTTTGATATTAATGAGGTAATTATTGTGCATGTTTATGCACCTGTGCCTCAGCCTCTCTGCATTTCTTCTCCAAGCAATGTGGTTCCCTCTGTCCTTACCTTCCTCTAGCAGGAGGGGATTGAAAGGAAGGGAGAAAAAAAGAAAGGTTTTCCTCTCTTTAATTTTGGCTTTGACTTCTGACTTTATCTCTGGTCATAATATTTGTAGTTTTATTCACCATAATAGTAGCTATTAATAGTAGCTATTTAAGTTTTTGAATGTCCAGGTAAGCCCTGGCATATGATTAGAATGGGTTAAAAGGGGTGTGCTCTGGCTATGCCTCATTATAACCCTGGAACTTTGGCCAAATGACTTAATCTTACCCATCCTCAGTTACTTCAACTAGAGCAAGAGAATAATAATTAGTACCTACCTCACAGAGTTGTTATTAGGTTTCAGTGAGTCAATGTATAGCACTTAGCATGTGCCTGGCCTTTCTTTAGTGCTCAGTATAGTAATAGCAGTCAGAGCAAAGATGAAGTCGCTCTGGTGTCTAGAGTTATGGGTCTAGTCTATCCATTGCCTCATGGTACTTGGCAAGCTAATATTGAAATGTATGTGGAAGATCAAAGACAAAGGATTATAAGTGGTAGTTTTGAAAAAAGAACAAAATGGGAGATTTCCCTCGCCAGATAGCAAGACTTTTATAGTTTATAGCAATGGTGCAGATACTGGTACAGGAATAGAAGAATAGACCACTGGAATAGAGAACGACAAAAAACCATACAAAGTGAAGATTTGATACGAGAAAGCAGGAAAAGGATGGGAAACTGGTTATCCATATGGAGAAGAATAAAAACAGATCACACACCCAAAAATCAATTCCAAGTGCATGATAAAGCTCTACATGAAAGCAAAAACATAATACTTTTTTTTTTGAGGAAGAACCATAATTTATTCAAGCACTCTTTGTTTTGTAATTTTAATTATAACATTTATAAAAATACTGTGGTGATCATCAGTGTACCTTGATCTTTGCATAAATCTGGAATTATTTTCTTAGGGTTAGTTCCTTGAAGTTTCATAGATGGTTCTAAGCTAGCACCTGGCTTGATTCTTACTGATGGTCCACATGTGCTTAATGATAAATACCATTTTTTCTTTCTTTTTTTTTAACTGAAATGTAGTTGATTGACAATGTTCTGTTAATTTCTGCTGTACAGCAAAGTGATTCAGTTACACATACATTCTTTATTTTTTATTCTTTTTCATTATGGTGTATCACAGAATATTGAATATAGTTCCCTGTGCTATACAGTAAGACCTTGTTGTTTATCCATTCTATACATAATGGTTTGCATCTGCCAACCCCAAACTCCCACTCCATCCCTCTCCCACATCCCCTCCCCCTTGGCAACCACAAGTGTGTTTTCTATGTCTGTGAGTCTGTTTCTGTTTCATAGATAGGTTCATTTGTGTCATATTTTAGATTCCACATATAAGTGATATCATATGGTATTTGTCTTTCTCTTTCTGACTTCACTTATTATGATAATCCCTAGGTCCACCCATGTTGCTGCAAATGGCATTATGTCAGGTTTTTTATGGCTGAGTAGTATCCCATTGTCTGTATGTACCACATCTTCTTTATTCATCTGTTGCTGGACATTTAGGTTATTTCCATATCCTGGCTATTGTGAATAGCGCTGCTATGAACATAGCGGTGCATGTATCTTTTTTAATTATAGTTTTGTCCAGATATATGCCCAGGAGTAGGATTGATGGATCTTATGGCAACTCTAGTTTTTTGAGGAACCTCCATACTGCTTTCCATAGTGGCTGCACCAATTTACATTCCCACCAACAATATAGGAGGGTTCCCTTTTCTCCACACCCCCTCCAGCATTTGTTATTTGTAGACTTCTTAATGATGGCCATTCTGAATGGTGAGAGATGGTACCTCATTGTAGTTTTGATTTTCATTTCTTGAATAATTAGCGATATTGAGCACCTTTTCATGTACCTATTGACCATCCATATGTCTTCTTTGGAGAAATGTCTGTTTAGGTCTTCTGCCCATTTTTTTGATTGGGTTGTTTGTTTTTGTTGTTGTTGAGTTGTGTGAGCTGTTTGTGCATTTTGGAAATTAAGCCTTTTTCGGTCACATCATTTGCAAATATTTCCTCCCAGCCCATAGGTTGTCTTTTCTTTTTGTTTATGGTTTCCTTTGCTGTACAAAAGCTGGTAAGTTTGATTAGGTCCCATTTGTTTATTTTTGCTTTTATTTCTATTGCCTTGGGTGACTGATCTAAGAAAACATTGGTACGATTTATGTCAGAGAATGTTTTGCCTATGTTCTCTTCTATGAGTTTTATGGTGTCATGTCTTACAAAAACATAATATTTTTAGAAGGAAATGTAGGGAAAGCATCTTTGACTTAAGAGCTAGGGACTGATTTCTTAGACAATAAATAAAAACAATATAGAAAAATAGTGACAAATTTGACTACATTAACATTAAATCTAAAACTTCTTTTTAACGAAAGACACCATAAACAAAGATTAAAGGTAAGCCCAAGACATGGAGAAAATATTGGGAACACAGATAACTGTTAAAGGCCTAGTATACAGAATTTTAAAAGAACTACAACTCAGTAAGAAAAAAAAAAAGAAAGAAAGAAAACAGGCAAAATGTAAGATGATAGTCATTAATTGCCAATAAACACATGAAAAGATGCTCAAGGTCCCCCCTAACTAATAAACTACAAATTAAAACAATCAAAAGATACCATTACTCACTCATCAAGTTGACCAAAATTTTAGAAGTCTTATCATAAAAAGTGTAAGCAAGGATATGGATAGATGAAAATTCTCCCACACTGCTTTGCTCCTGGTTGCAATCACTTTGAGGCAGAGATTGCACTTCTAGGCATACAATCTAATGGAACAATAAAGGTATATAATGAAATGGGAGATTTGTAGAAGAGCACTGATTACAACATTGTTAGTAACAGAATAAAATAAGAGGAAACTACCTAAATGACCATCAAGAGTGGATAGATAAGTTATGGGATAACAATACAATGAAATATGACATAAAAATTGAAATGAATAGACTAGAATTACATGCATTAACATGGATACATCTCAAAAGCATAATGTGGAATGAAAAAAAACAAATTACAGAATAGGTATTATAAGGTACCATTTATATAAAGTTTGAAAGCATATAAAACAGTGCTACTAGTTATTTATGGATACACACATGAGACACATATTGTGGAGAGTAATATAAAACACAAATGGGAATGATAACCATCAAATTTATGATGATGGCTCCCTGTAGGGAAGATTTCAATTATAGTTGTAATCTTTTACTTAAAAAAAAAAGAAAAGTAAGGCAAATCACTTAAAATGTTAAGATTTGACAGAGGTAGAGAGTGGGCAGACAAGTGTTCATTATGTTATTTTCTCTCACTTTGTGCATCTTTACAGAATTTTGTAATCCACTTTAAAAGATTTAAAATTGGCTTTTACTTCCAACACAAAGGAAGGTGAAAGTATAACGGTTTGCTGTTACAGTGCTGATGTATGACCTGCCACATCCTTCCAATGGCCTAGGACAACTATCCCTAGTACCTAGCACAGTGCCCATGTCCAAAAGAGCATGCAATAAATGAAGATGGAAAGAAGGAAAGAATGAATGGATGAATGGGCCTGTGTTTGGAAATAGAGTATGCCAGGTCACACGTACGCTGTGCCCCTTCTATCATTAAATCACACTTGGAGAGTCATTTCCTCCACATCCATCTCACTCAGCCTGAGTTGCCATCTAGTATAATAATTCAGGGGAATTACATTTAGGGACCATTTCTTGCAGGACAGCAAGGAGCTGCAATTCAGTCCTGTCTGTGCTCCGAATTCATTTTAGTGTTTTTTCGGCAGCGTGTGGTGCTCAGAAGAATGATCCTCTCTCAGAGCAGGGCGCTGCTGTCTTTCTCATATTATAATAATAATAATAACCAAAACAAACCCAAGGAAGTAAAATCACCAGGGAGGCCTTCCTCTTTAATTAAGGCGTTCTAATGAGTCATAGTCCCACCATGCATGGGACTCAATTCTCCTTTATAAATAGAAGATTATCAATGTGGGGTGTACTTTCAAAAGAAGCCCTGCTGCTGTTTCTCCTTCATTGCCTTGTCCTGGTGCTTCTGTCTGTACATGCACGTGCACACGTGTGAAATGTGTGACATCAAGAAGATCCGAACCTCTTTACTCACTCAGCCAGCTTGGAATTCTTAGATTCTTTGGGTGTCATCCAAGGAAATGTAATATGGACCAGGTAGCTTAATTGGTTGGTAAGGGTGCTAATGAAGGTAAAGTCTTAGGTTCCATCCCCCAAAGCCAGAATGATGAACTCTGTTCAACAGACACAGAGAGCATCTCAAAGACTGGCAAATGTGGAGTTGTTTATGTGAGAGTAGGGCCGGACAAAGGCAGGACGGCATGAATCATGGCAAATGTACCACCACCAGTGGAACTCAAAATTGGCCTCACCCTGGTGAGTCTGTGGATTCCTTTTATGAGAAAAGGAGAGTACCTTACGTGGGTAAAACCAATTAGTGACGTCCTGGCTCACTTACAAATGTGGAGCTGAGAAAGTGGCCTGGGCCGAGATTCCCATCTTTATTGCTAAAGAGTAGAAAATAGAGTCCTGGTCTTTCTTACTGTCATTTTTCTGATTCTTCTGAATCTGAGGGTACATAATGAGGAAAAATGTGACAGACTCAAGCAAAGAGAAATTTGGGCTGAATCTCTGGGAAAAAAAAAAAATCATGGTAAAATCCATTAGACGGTGTAATAGTTTCCCAAGGGAAATGATGTAAACCTCATAGCCGCAGTCATTTAAATTTGATTGAACCATACATTTGTGAGCAGACCCCAGGGAACAATCCTGCATTGAAGAGGGGATGGGAAGGTGATAGGCCAGATGACCTAATAGATCTTTTTCAACTTAATTTCTAGGATTGTAGAATCCTAATTAAAACGAACTATATTGCCTGTTATGAACTCATTACATTAATATTCTGTAAGGTCTCTCCAAACAGGCCAAGGGGGTTTTATCCTTTTCTTCTTTCTGTGGAGCCAGAATCCATGAACCACTTTAACTACATACCTGCTGCCCATGTACTGACTTCTTCCCAGCAATGCTTGACAAAGCCTTTAAAAGAAATTAGAGCACATATTATGAATTAACAGTTTCTTCAATGTAATCCAGTGGAATGAGAAGCATGCTTTAATATCCTTGAGATGAACTGTGACAATAAATACTCTTCTGGCAAATAACACAGTAGTGATCTGGCTCTGTGATGGTAGCAATTGTCTCCACGTAAGATCCAGGACTAAAATCTGATTTGCTCGCATACGGCCTTGACTTCTCCCTTTAGCTTCAACTGATGGTTGAAAGGGAATGTTGATCACTGGAGAAATCTTAGCAGAGGTCTTGCCATCAAGGACCAGCCCAATTTCCCACTAATGTTAGCCTCTCTTCCTTGACTGTCCTCTTGAAATGGACTCCAGTGAGCAAGCTCAAACAAGACCACTGGTGGGCTGGCCAGGGCTGGTCTGAGAACCACCAGTGAAGGCGCACAGGGCACTGCAGCTCCCAAAGTAGTGGCAGTTTAGGGCAAGTGGAAGACCTAGGTGGCTCCACTGTCCATTTGGTATTTCAGGTGAATGTAGCTACAGGATAAAAAGAAAGGGTGGTAACAGCCAGCTGGTAAGCTACTTTATCAGTCTTGTCTCATCCTGAGGATTCCCCGAAAGGTTCTCGATGAGCCACAGAATCCTACTGGCAGGGGTAGACATTGGCGTGCATCAGAGAATATCAAGCTCTACCTATTTTAAATGTATAAACTGGGCTTTAATTAGCCTTCAGGGAGTTTCCGTGGAAATTGGAGAGATCACTTTGCAACAGCACAAGGGTGCACCATCAGGTAGGCGGGAGGACTGGAAAACCCCTATTCCTTCAGGAGTCAGAGGGTGTCACCTCACTATGAAATTGTCCCTGGCTCCTTCAGGCAGATCCCAGGAGCTCCCACTTCCATTACAGTATTTCTAATACCTAATTGTCAGTGTGCATACCAAATCCTACAGGCAAGGGAGAGACTGTGTTACTTCATCTGTTTCCCCCAGAGTATAGCTCAGTTCCTGATATAGAAGGCACTTAATGAAAATTTGTTAGGTTATTATAGTAATATCTTAGAACCTTGGTTTCTTCATTATGAAGTGGTGTGATAATGCTAACTCAAATGGCTGTTCTCAGGATTAAACGTCAGAATAAAGTACTTAGGACAATGGCCAGCGCTCAGATAACATGTAGTTCATTTCCCCACATTTTTGGTGTTGGAAGGTTATTTCTGGTTCTGATAGATAACAGGCAAAAAGTATTTTTAAAGCAGCAAAGAAACCAGAATGTTGCACACTTGAATTTTGTGTTGCAGTGTTATTGGGTTTTTAGAATAGGTCAGCGTTTGTACTCCACTTAGCATGGTAGAGGTTATACCAGCTCCTGCCCAAGTACCTGGGTATTCAATCTTCTCCTCATCATATACCACAAATAAGGGAGATTTCTGAGATATTCAGACTTGTTTCTATTTTAGATATCCATGAAATAAACTTGGGAGAATGAGTAAGCAACTGTCATCAGTAATAATAAAAATGACTTTTAGGAGGTGGCCCTGTTTGTTTGTTGATCATCAGAATTTCACCTTTGTTGTACCAGAACACCTCCAGGCCCTTCCTGTAAACACCCCTAGAGGTATCTTCTTCTTTGCTTTATTTCTACAAAACAGAGTTCCTATAGTGTGACTTATAAAGGAGGTTTGTATAGTCAAAATGCACCGGAGTGTGATGCTGGGTTTGCAGGGCCATCCTGGGACTGCTTGGCAGGAACTCACACATAGAATAGTCTGCTTCTAACCAAAGCCAGGTTTCCACTTTCCCACCAGCTCTGAATTTTACCTCTTACATCACTGCATGCCCTGCAGCTCAGTCCTTGCAGCTGTCCTCTGATTGCTATAGTAGGCACTGGACCCATAAGAAGCAAAGTGAAGGCTGAGAAGAGGAGGTGAACACTGCCGGAACCCAGTTGCTACTTGAAGGCATTTCCGAGGGTGATTCCCTCTAGGTCTGTTGTGAGCACAGTACCTGGCAATGGATCTGGTTCTCCACCCAGAGCCCCATGCCCGCCCTAGCCTATCATCCCTGGGTTCCCAGTTTTTCCACGGTCTCATCTCTCAGCCACGTGAAATCTGTGTTGTCCTGGAGTCAGTGAGCAACTGCCTTCTCTTTTTCCTGCTTTTACTTCCAGCTGAACTCCTGACTTTTGGTATTGAATCCTCATCAACTGAATTGCCTCCTTGAAGGGCAGAAGTGCCCCTACTCCTGCTCTGTTGCCCCAGCTGCCCTCTGCTGGCCGTCAGTGGGTACTGTGGTCAACCCTTTGTCACCCCTGGCATGGAACAGGAGCTCTTTCTTTGCTCTTTCCCAATTCTCATGTTTTCTTTTCCTTCTTTTAAAAGAATTTGGTTGTACACTCAGAATTTTGCAAGTAACACTGAAACACCTCCCCTCCCCATGCTACCAATGACTGTCTCCTGGATGTGCCATAAAGCATCCCCCATAGTGTCCAGCACCGGCCAGGCACTTGGTCAAGTTGGCCCTGGTGACTGGAAGGGGACATTGCTGAACAGGCTACGGAACACTGCTTGGGTGTGGGCTTTATAAACTGGAGGGTGTTATGTCAGAGCAGGGTTTCTCAAACTTGGTATGATTGACATCTGGGGCCAGATAATTCTTTGTCGTGTGGGTCTCTCCTATGCATTGTAGGGTGTTCAGCAGCATCGCTGGCTTCCACCCTCCAGGTGCCAGTAGCCCCTGTCCCAAGTTGGTTGTCCTCCGAGACAACCAAAAACATCTTCTCCAGCCACTGCCAAATGCCCCCTGGGGAGCAACATAGTCACGGTTGAGAGCCACTGCATTTGGGTGATGGAGCAGAAGGCCTGCCTTCCTCAGAAGGACTTCTAAACACAACACGTGCAGGTCTGTTCTCTGGGCCACTCAGTGCTTTGAAGTACGCCCTAATTGACTTTGGAGATTGACACTCAACTGCTGAATTGCTGTGGGGAGTGAGGTGGTCTCATGGAGAGCCCCTCTCATAAAGGCTTTAGATCCATCCTCCTGCTTCCTGCCGCCTGTCCTACTCTAGCACTCAACTCTGTCAGGCCTGAGCTCTACCTTCCCAGCCTTCCTGAGCCTTACTTCTCAGTTGTATCCTCCCCTCCTGTCCCTCTCTCAGCAGCCACCTCTGGTGCTCTGGGCAGCTGCGGCCTCCACCTTTCTTTCCCAGGACCGCTCCTCCATCCACTTTGTCTCTCCCATTGATGGGCTAAAAGTCTCTTGTCTGAAGGTATTTCTCCCCATTCTACATCATTGTGGGTTTATACTCATTTGTACTCCATTACAATATTGGTTATGATCTCTTAAGAGAGAAAGGGAAGTTAACCACGTGGGGCTGACCGGTCATCTTTAACCAGAAGCCATTCCTTCCACCATGTTAGAGGCCCCTTGTCTGTCTCCCTGGACCTGGGCCACACCCTGGACTTACATCTGCACAGCACATACTTAAATTGTCTATCTTTTGTCAATCCTCCTGACTGGACTAATAAGCTCTTTAATTCAAGCATCATGTCTTTTTCATCCTTAACATCTTCAGTGCTAAGGACAGAGGTGCTCACAATGCATAGGACGTGCTGAGCAAAAGATCACTGAATGCACGAATAACTTCAGTCTTGGAAAAAAATTCCTTAACTGAAAGTCAGCAGCAATAGACTTTCTTGAACTTTAAGAAAGCTGAGGAAAAAAGACTTTGAATATTTTGTACATGTGTCTCCTCAAGGAGCATATCTCTGCTTTAAGTTGTCAGAAGCTGCATTCAGCCTCTGGGCTTTCCCAGAATCTTGGACTGGAAAGCTCCTGATCTTCTTTGTGATCTGCTGCATTCTACAGTGGGATGAAGCCCATTCCTCTGACATCCCAGCTGGCGTGCCCTTCTGATACCGCTACAACACTAATGCTGCAGATTAATGGCATACCCTGACACGGAGATGCCTTTTTCACAGTTGTGACTAATGGGATATTGATGGTGTCCCCTTAGACAGCCATCTATATATAAATGAAGCAGGATGAGCTAAGAGAATAAAATGCAAATATCAGTTTCTTTGTGTAACAGTTCCATAATATTATCTGGGAGCCAGCCCAACTTTATGGAAATCACTCAGAAGAATCAGACAAGCTTTTCCTAGGACACTTTTATATTTGCAAAACCACCATCAGTGTCAGCTTTGATTAATATTTATTGGTGTGGATCACAGCTCATTTTATAAACGCTTCCCCAGGACTCTTAACAAACTCCAGAACACTTAGGTTATAATTGAGGAAGCAGAGGTATGAGATGTTTGGCAACTTGCTTAAGGCCAGGGGGTAAATCTGCTGTCAGGCTGAGACCGGGAGGCTCAGATCTTTAATATCCTGTTACCTCGCTGAGAAGGGCTGCTGCCCTGGGTCAGCTTTGGGGGGGTTGCCACACCTCGGTCCACTCATCACACGAAATGAGCCACCTGGTAACTCTCCAGGACTTGCACAAGGAGCAAGCTTCTGAAATGAAGAGGAAGCCAGCTCATTTTCCTGACACATGTCACATCTCTCACTGAAGGGAGAGACCCACTGCTGCCTGGTTGTCCGTTGGGGCATGTCACAGTCTAGATAGCATATGAAAGACAAAAAGCTCCCTTGTCATCTGCCTTTCACTCTACAGAGAGACAGCCTGGAAAGTGCTGTGAAACACCACATCACATATTAATTAGGAGGAGCATATGTAGCATTTCTGGGCCATGTGTGTCTGTGGCAGCCACACAGGAGGGAGTGAAGATGGAGCTAAACAGAGATTTGCTCAAGGTTTAGGAGACAGATCCTAGGATCAGATGCTGAGACTAAATCAGTAACCATCTTGCCTGCCTTCCTGCTCCTTGCTGCTCCCCTTTGCAGCCCGGCTGGGTTCCTATCCCATCAGAAGCTTCCTGGGCAGAGGTCACCTTCTTGTCCTCTGCTCCATAGCCCTATGAGACGGGCGGGGGAGCAAGGACGCATGCGCAGAGCAATCCGGGAGCAATGCACCCACCTGGAAATGCTGCTGCATGGTGAGACGAGTCACACCCCCGTTCCCCGCCCCCACCCCTGCCTCCTCCTCCCCTCTGTGGACGTGGCTTT
The DNA here is from genome assembly GCF_000442215.2 of Lipotes vexillifer. NCBI lineage: Eukaryota > Metazoa > Chordata > Mammalia > Artiodactyla > Lipotidae > Lipotes > Lipotes vexillifer. The sequence continues at coordinate 1,638,478 of NW_006775688.1, forward strand.
CTGTGAGTGTTCATGAGAGGAAAGTTATCCAAAGGCAGGGACAGAAGTCGAAAGCCCGATTGCTGACTGCTGCCTGACCCTTGCTAGCTGTGTGGCCTTAGGCAAGTTCCTTAACCTCTCTGAGCCTCTGAGTCCTCCTTAAAATGAGAATGATAATACCCATCTCATCTATGATGCAGGGTCCAAGGAGATACTGAGTATTGTATAGAAAGCGTGCTCCACAAATATGAATGATGGTGACAATGCTTTTATATCAGCTATGTCAGGTATACCCTTAAAGTCTTAAGCTGAAGTTAAGAGACACAGGACCCCCTTAGGCACCCAGCTACTGTGATTATCCATAATTATCATAACTCTGAGGATTTGCTGCCCTTCTTGTATCATTATGCCCTGTCAGCTATAAAGACTGGGATGTGCCCATCTGTGACCCCAGCAGACTTTTTTAAGCACTTATAGTGTTTTTATCACTAGGTAGACCTTGTGGAGGATAGAAGAACAGACTGAACACAATCCCTCCCCCTAGAGAATGAACAGTCTAGAAACTAGAAAACAAGGCAAGAGTTGGAAATATAGCATCTTCTGGCCCAGCAGTATTCAACATTTTAGAAGCACCATGTCCTTTTGGTCACCTAAATGTCCAGAAAGTACATTTTATATTGATCTGCAGTGCTGTCCCCTGAATATCACAAAGTCTCTCTTGTCTTCTTAACAGAGGTGCGGAACAAAAACGTGCCTCAGATTTCTCTTAGGTCAAGAGACCTCTCACCCTCTCGCTCAAGATTCTCTCTGTGGATCCTACTTCTCTCATCTTGAATTTGAATGGAACAAGTCCTTTCTCTTCCTCAGGTCCGTCGTCCGGATGCCGGTGACAGGTCACTGACCATGGCTCTTGCGTCTCCTCCTCACCAGCCCCTCCTGTTCCCAGCTTCTTAAGCCAGTGCACCACAACACACGTATACTTTCCTCACTCTGCTTCAGAGGTGGCCTGGTTGTTCTCTATCCCTGTTAATAGCATTTGGCCTGCAAAAGCTGAGACCAAGAAAAGATTTACATAACAGTTGAAGGCAACAGAGGATTTGTCATAAGGCAGCTGGTGATTAATTGCCAAATGAACTGCACAGACAGCCTCGTTGTTACAGGAGCGGAGCCTCCTTGGGTCCTTTTTGGAAGAAAGCAGGGCATGCATTATAAACAAGCATAGATGAACAAGCTGGCTGAGAGGAAAGAGGTCGGAGTGAACAGAGGAAATCTAAGGAACTTGCCTCTGAGTGGTCAGTGACCAACTGTACCAGACAGGCAGTATTGGGCCATGAAAAGTTACTGCCATTTTATTTATTTCTTTATTTTTTAATTTATTTATTGTATTTATTTATGTTCGGCTACGTTGGGTCTTCATTGCTGCACACGGACTTTCTCTAGTTGCAGCGAGCGGGGACTACTCTTGCGGTGCACAGGCTTCCCATTGTGGTGGCTTCTCTTGTTGCGGGGCACGGGCTCTAGGCACGCAGGCTTCAGTAGTTGTGGCTCGTGGGCTCTAGAGCACAGGCTCAGTAGTTGTGGCGCACGGGCTTAGTTGCTCCGCAGCATGTGGGATCTTCCTGGTCCAGGGATCAAACCCGTGTCCCCTGCACTGGCAGGCGGGTTCTTAACCACTGTGCCACCAGGCAAGCCCTGCCATTTTAATAAGTCAAAACCAGTTGAATATTGATTATTTCACATGGTTCAGCTTAAACATTTTGGGGTTTGGCAAACATTTTTATGTTTACGTGAAAAGTTAATGTGGCTCTTCCTGAGGAAGAAGATAAGTCTGGAGCATATTTTTGGTATCTTATTTGGCCACTGGTACTGATGGCTAACATGTGTAGCATCCTTTCTATGTACCTTACACACCACATGGTTTATCTCATTTCAAACTCATGAAACCTGTGAATTAGGTAATTTTTATTCTTATTTTATATAGGAAACCGAGGCTCAGAAAAGTTCATTAACTTGACCAAAGTTATACAGTTGATAAGTGGTGGAGCTGAGACTGGGACTTGAACCCAGGACTCATCTGGTTCCAGAGTCCACATCATTAATGCAGCAGTGCTTCACAAGGATGCATCCCGCACGCTTTGCTGCCCAAACCTCAGCTGCTCAGTCAGCTCTCCTATTTATAGTCTATGTTCAAGAAACGTTTTTGAATCAAACTAAATACACACATTCAAAGGTTCAGTCACTGCATCTTCTTCCAAAGCACATGATTCTCACACACATATGTTTAATGCTTATGCAGACCATCTAAAACATTTCCCTTTCCCTTATGCAGTTACTGGGTATCTCTGAACCTCATTTTCTCTTCCAATAAACAAATATTTATTGAGCACATACTATGTGAAAAGGCCCATTCTTTCTGCTTCTCATGTCCTTAATCTCCTCAATTAAAAATATACACATGCACAGTATTTAAATATTTATATGTTTGTGTATAATATATATATATATATATATATATATATATATATATATATATATAAAATCTATCAACACCCACTATGTGCCGGCTTCTGCACTCCGAAGACACAGAGATGAATGAATGAGATCTCCTGCTTTCCATGAACCCAGAGTCAAGCAGAGGAAGTAAACCATAAACCCAAGCCAGTCCCTGTCCTACAGTGTGAATTGGAGCAAAATATTGATAATAGAGAAACAGATTCAGTACATAGGGTAGGATATCGGGGGATATGATAAACTAGAGGACGTCCGGGGGACTTCACAGAGAGAGCTAAGCTTGACAGCTCTACAAGCCCAGGACACAGTGCCAGGCATGTAGTAGGCATGCAGTACATTTTGATAAACGGAATTACATTGGCTAAACCTAAATGTGGAGTGGAACATGACATGGAATGTGGCTTGAGAGTTTCTACAGCTCTATGGATTTTTCTCTGCTGGGCAGTGGGGATTCCTGAAGAAGTTTAAATAGAAGAGCTCAAGATCAGATTTCTGGATGTGCAGCTTGTATGCGTGACACAGAAGAAGAGGTGAAAGGTGATAAATGTGCTGAAGGAGACCACTGCTTGCCAACCCAGAACCAGAGACAGGACGGCAGAGATGCATGTCCTGCAGGAGACTAGGAAATGGAGAGATTCTTTCAGGGTCACCAGACTGACCTGCCGTGCCTGGTTTTCTCTAGGACTTCTCTGATTTCTTTCTTTATTTGAGTATTTACATTTATATCCTACTTTCTAAATTTGAGATGGTTTGCAGTACAAGAAACATATATAATAAATTTATTATTTTTATTTTATTTTTTAATTAAAATTTAAACAAAATTTTATTGAAGTATAGTTAGTTTACAACACTGTGTTAGTTTCAGGTGTACAGAAAAGTGATTCAATTATATATATTTTTTTTCAGATTCTTTTCCATTATAGGTTATCACAAGGTATTGAATACAGTTCCTGTGCTATACAGTAAATCCTTGTTGTCTGTTTTACATATAGTAACATGTATCTGTTAATCCCATACTCCTAATTTATCCCTCCCCCTACCCTTTCCCCTTTGGTAACCAGAAGTTTGTTTTCTATGTCTGTGGGCCTATTTTTGTTTTGTAAATAAGTTCATTTGCATTTTTTTTCAGATTCCACATACAAGTGATATCATATGGTATTTGTCTTTCTCCTTCTGACTTACTTCACTTAGTATGATAATCTCTGGGTCCATCCATGTTGCTGCAAATGGCAATATTTCATTCTCTTTTGTGGCTGAGTAGTATTCCATTGTGTGTGTGTGTGTGTGTGTGTGTCTGTGTATCACATCTTCTTATAATAAATTTATTAAAATAGAAACAGATTAGGTATATATCAGAGAGCTACATTAAATATATATATCAGAAAAAGAGGGAGAGAGATTCTAAAACCACAGCCTAGGCCAACATCACTACTATTACTGAGTATTAAGTTCAGTTCTCAGCTTCCACGCAGCCAAAGCAAAAAGTACAGCACACAGCTATTTTGTCCTCATTGCGTTTTAGGAGAGACAACCTTTTTCCTGGTACTAAATTCCGAAAGGGATTTCTCAAATTGGACCTTATTCGTGATATTAATGGCAACACTACCTTCATATTTCATCCCTGTCTGTCCTCAAACGTTGCATCTTCTGGCTGTCCCGTATGAATCTGCACCCTGCACTCAAGCGCTAAAGGAAATACAACTCTCTGATTCTGCACTGTGTCTGGACCTGCTTTCCCTTAGTTACGATTTAAGACTATATCCTCAGTTCCTGTCAGAAATGGGTATAAACAATAACACATGAAGAATCTTTCTGTATTTACTGGAAAACTGGACATTGTCCATTGTTCATTCAACAAGTACTTACTGAGAACCCACTCTCAGCAGGACACTGTTTTAGGCAAAGATCATGCAGTAGGGAACCACACAGGTAAAGTTCTTGCCCTATGGAGGCTGTATGTTTCTGGGAGGGCAGACAACACATAAACAAATAAATATATTTTGTCAGGTAGTGACAGGTACTGGGAAGACACATGAAGCAGGCTAAAGGGACAGTGTGTGCTATTTTAGGGATGGCTTACTCAGGAAGCCTCCTTTACACGGCTCAGCTTTCATCCCCATGCCTTTCTATCTGACTACATCACCTTTTCCTTAGCAACAGAACACAGAGTAAACATTACAGAACCAAATATCTTTTGCCAAGTTGACCACTAAGGATGGCAGGAAAATATTCTGCTACTATTTGAGGCAGATGTTTTGGCCAAATTGCTCATAACAAAAATAACCGTTCATACTAGCCTGGTCATTTCAATGGTAAATCTAATCTGCACCTAAGCTGTTGACTCCACGCTCTTTCTGAATTCCCTTCCAAGGTGCCAGAATAGAGTCATTTATGCAGCACTCATATGACTATGCCCTTAACATATGTTAGCTCATTGAATGAGATTCTTGGTAATCATGAAAGGAAAGAGGCAATAGAGAAGACGGTTAGAAAACTGGGTTCTGGAGCCAGACTGCCTGGGTCTACACCTGAACCTCAAGAATTCTTCGCTGGTGATCTTAGGCAAGCTAGTTATCCTGTCTGAGATTGGTCTTCTTGTTTGTAAGAATAGTTAATACCTCAGAAGTTTATTGTGAGAGTAAATTAGTTAATATGTGTATGACACTTAGAACATATCTGGCATATTACAATTAATAAGTGTTGACTATTATAACTCCAGTTTACAGATGAGTATATTAAGGCTCTGAGAGGTTAAGTAACTTACCTGAATTCATACAGGTAATGAATGGCAGATTCAGAATTTAAACCTAGGTTTCTCTGACTCCAAACTCATGCTCTTCCTGTTATGACTGCCTCTGTCACCAACAATAGAAATTAAAATAATGTTTCCTATAAGAGATTTAGGTCCAAATAACGATAGCAAAACAGAATCACTCACGAGAAACTGGGGTCATGAGTTATACTGGTGAATCAATCAATCGGCAATATTTATCAAGTGCTATTGTACCCACTCAATAAACAGGGGTAACTCAAAGCAAAGTGGATTTTGTCTTTGCCTGATTTTTCACTTTATTCCTTAATTTGTTTGTTTGTATAGCACTTACTGGGCTGCGGGAGATTCACAGGAACAGACAAAACGATCCCACTCTCAGTCTTGGGGAGGAAAGGGCAGAAAACATCTAGAAATGAAAAACCAGTAGCGAATATGGTCGGACTCTCGAGATGGTGGCAACAGGACTGGAGTGAGAAGTGAGAGCACAGTTGGTCCAGGGTGGGACTAGTCACGAAGAGTTTGATCTAGGCCCTGCAGGAAGTGACCAACATAAATCAGCCAGGGTTCTCTGAAACAATCATGTCACATTTAAGGCCTAGTGAATGAAGGGATACTGAATAAAGTTAAGGGCAAAACATTGCAAATTCAGTGCATGTTTTGGAGGGAAGCTTTTATGTGAAGGTGCCGTATCTGTAACATGTTTTTTAATCCATCAGTGTTTTTATAAGGAGAACTCTGAATTAGAAACCCTTATGCTACAGGATTTCTTTGGTTCAGCGACTGTATCAGTCAGGGTGAGATCAGAAAATTTTAACAGTAAATTTAATAAAAAGAATTGTTAACCAGATATGTTGTTAACAAGGTAACTAAAAGTGTGAAAAAGAGAACTCTATAGTATCATGGAGGTAGAAACTGCAGGAAGCAGCTCCCGTCTCTATGCGGGGACCAGGAAAAAGGTTGGAATTATTAAAACTTAGAAGCTGGGGAGCAGGGGTCCCTAGGGGCTGGGACCCAGACCTCTGAGGAGAGGGTGCTGGCCCACACTGGTGTCTCTGGGGACACAAGGAGGCTGGTTCCATAAGGGTTGGAGAAATTGCAAACTGGACTCAGCTGCTACTGCAGAAAAGTGAAGAAGCATGTCTGGACTGTTCCTCACAGGAATAAGACGCAGACATGAGGCCAGGAAGCAGCAAGTCCCTTCCCTTTGGCAGAGCCTAACACGGAACTAGTTGGAATACAAACACGAACAGAATACAAGGATGAACGTGGTGTCATCCCTCATCTTCAGCCTAGAAGGGAAGGGAGACCTGGAAACCAGAAAGCACAATACTGTATATGTGATACCAGACAACTGAACAAGTTTGAAGGGAGCACTGAATTAGAAATGATGACTTTCAAGGGAGCAGATAGGAAAGACTTCACAGATAATTCCTGAACTGAGCCTTTAAAGGTGAGCCAGGCAGTTCTGGTCACTCAAGAGAACATTCTACACAAGAGCAGCCTGAACAAAGACATAGGAGCAGGAAGGAGGAGGGTGCCTTCAGAGTTCATGAAAATAATTCAGCCTGGCTGGACTGTGGGATAAGAAATGAAGGATGTGGTAAGAGAAAGTTCACGAGGCAGGCAGGGGTCAGATCATGAAGATGTTTCTATGCCCATTGAATTGTTTGAACCCTATTCTAGAAGCAGTAAAAGATTTCAACTAGGGGAGGAACATGAACAGAATTGTGTTTGAATGACAACTCCTGATTCATCATGGAGAAGGGGTTACAGGAGAGCAAAGGAGACCAGTTAGGAGACTGTTGCAATATTCCAGTTGTGCAATGGTGAGAACTTGATCGATGGAGGTAGCAGTAGGGATGCAGTGGAAGGGACAGACAGGAGAAATGCTAAGGGAGTAGAAATGAGAGAAGCAGGAACTACAGGGAGGAAACAACACAGGAGTCTGGGCTATTGGCCTAGGTCACTGGATAGATGGCTGTGCCGTTCTCCAAGATGGGAGGTTAGTAGAGGTTGCTCTGTGGGTGAGGGAAGAAATAAAAAGGATAAGATCATGACTTAAATTTTGTGCACATGGACATTTCAAATGAAGAGAAGACTTCCTTAAAAGGCAGATGAGTTGATGGTGAACTCATCTTTAATAGGATGCTACGCACAGATGACATCAACTACTGCCTTCCTAAGGAAGTGTTGCTCATAAAGAAGATGGAAACCATTCAGCGATTCCAGGAAACATCTCCAGGATCTTTGACACTTACAGAAGGTGTCGTCATCATTTCCCATATCATCATTTTTCCCTTCTGTGCATGTGACGATAGTGAGGCCTGTGTTGGCAATACGTCAGGTGACCACAAAGATTGACATGTGAATGGATTTGTCCCCGTGCTTAATGCCTAATTCCTTAATGTAACTTCTGACCTGAAAGCTCCTCCTAAGCAGATGTTCAGAAAATTCTTTTAAAAATATTTTATTTTGTGCCTGAAGTAAATTCAAATCTCAGGTGATGATGCTACTGCTATTCTTAAATTCTTGGAAGGGACTGCTATTACTGCTGCTTTAGTGAACTACTATCATTATTAGAGCCTACATTTTTCCTCTTTTCATGTCTTCTGCATTGACATAGCAAGTATACACTAGAAGTAATTGAAAGCCAGCACTACCATAGAATTCTTTTTAAGGGTTTCTAGAAGGCCGGCACTTGGTCTCCTTTTGATTTTCGTTCAAATCATCTTCCTTTAACATTGTTGTTTGAAAGGGAGAGGAGGGAATAATTTGAGGGCACGCAGGGGGTCTGTGGATGTCCCAGAATCAGCAAGGGCCACCTCGGCTGTCTTGTCCCTCTACCTCTGTGACTTCTCTTCACACCCATCTTCATCCACCCAAGCATTCAGCACTACTGTGCAAAGCCCAGCTCAAAAGCACCTCTTCCTCCCCAGCTACTCAAGCCCGCAGCAATTCTCTGAGCTCCCGCAACATCAGGACTGTAACTCCGATAGCCCTGAAGTGTCAATATTGAGCACGCTCGAGCACCTTTCCATGGGCGTGATCCCTTTTCCTAAACAGAGTGCAAATCTCAGGAGAGCAGAGACTCAGCTACCTTTTTATGTACCCTGTGTATACATTTCTTCAGTGATAGCCTTGACCCGAGTTCTCCTGGGCTAAGCCCCAGAGGTCGCCAATATTTACTTAGGGGCTCATCTCTGTCCTCTCTGCTGTTTACACTCACGCCTCCTTGTAGCAGGGCACACAGGCGCTGAGTAAGCTGCTTCCTCGCATTAATCACCCCGTTTATCTCATTTACTCCTCCCCACACGTGACCTGCTTTAAAAAATTTGCACCGTACTTATTAACTCTGCTTCCCAGTAGCATAACACACACACCTCCAGGTACATACCGGTTGATAAATGGGATACACCACAGGCTCTCAGAAGGAAATCAGCCGCCATAAAAGTTAATGTGTTTTCTCAGGGTATATGCCCAGAATTGACTTGAGGACATGGGGAGGGGGAAGGGGAAGCTGGGACGAAGTGAGAGAGCGGCATGGACATATGTACACTACCAAATGTCAAATAGATAGCTAGCGGGAAGCAGCCGCAGAGCACAGGGAGATCAGCTCGGTGCTTTGTGACCACCTAGAGGGGTGGGATAGGGAGGGTGGGAGGGAGACGCAAGAAAGAGGGAATATGGGGATGTATGTATATGTATAGCTGATTCACTTTGTTATAAAGCAGAAACTAACACACCACTGTAAAGCAATTATTTTTCAATTTTATTTCTTTATTTTTTTATACAGCACGTTCTTATTAGTCATCAGTTTTATACACATCAGTGTATACATGTCAATCCCAATCTCCCAGTTCATCACACCGCCATCCCCTCCCCGCTCCGCTTTCCCCCCTTGGTGTCCATACGTTTGTTCTCTACATCTGTGTCTCAATTTCTGCCTTGCAAACCAGTTAATCAGTACCATTTTCTAGGTTCCACATATATGTGTTAACGTAAGATATTTGTTTTTCTCTTTCTGACTTACTTCACTCTGTATGACAGTCTCTAGATGCATCCGCATCTCTACAAATGACCCAATTTCGTTCCGTTTAATGGCTGAGTAATATTCCATTATATATATGTACCACATCTTCTTTATCCATTCGTCTGTCAATGGGCATTTAGGTTGCTTCCATGACCTGGCTATTGTAAACAGTGCTGCCATGAACATTGGGGTGCATGTGTCTTTTTATTTTTTTTGCGGTACACGGGCCTCTCACTGCTATGGCCTCTCCCGTTGCGTAGCACAGGCTACAGATGCGCAGGCTTAGCAGCCATGGCTCACGGGCCCAGCCGCTCCGCGGCATGTGGGATCCTCCCAGACCGGGGCACGAACCCGTGTCCCCTGCATCAGCAGGCGGACTCTCAACCACTGTGCCACGAGGGGAGCCCACATGTGTCTTTTTGAATTATGATTTTCTCTGGGTATATGCCCAGTAGTGGGATTGCTGGGTCGTATGGTAATTCTATTTTTAGATTTTTAAGGAACCTCCATACTGTTCTCCATAGTGACTGTATCAATTTACATTCCCACCAACAGTGCAAGAGGGTTCCCCTTTCTCCACACCCTCTCCAGCATTTATTGTTGGTACGTTTTTTGATGATGGCCATTCTGACTAGTGTGAGGTGATACCTCATTGTCGTTTTGATTTGCATTTCTCTAATAATCAGTGATGTTGAGCATCCTTTCATGTGTTTGTTGGCAATCTGTATATCTTCTCTGGAGAAATGTCTATTTAGATCTGCCCATTTTTGGATTGGGTTGTTTGTTTTTTTGATATTGAGCTGCATGAGCTGCTTGTATATTTTGGAGACTAATCCTTTGTCAGTTGCTTTGTTTGCAAATATTTTCTCCCAATCTGAGGGTTGTCTTTTCATCTTGTTTATGGTTTCCTTTGCTGTGCAAAAGCTTTTAAATTTCATTAGGTCCCATTTGTTTATTGTTGTTTTTATTTCCATTACTCTAGGAGGTGGATCAAAAAATATCTTGCTGTGATTTATGTCAAAGAGTGTTCTTCCTATGTTTTCCTCTAAGAGTTTTATGGTGTCCAGTCTTATATTTAGGTCTCTAATCCATTTTGAGTTTATTTTGGTGTATGGTGTTAGGGAGTGTTCTAATTTCATTCTTTTACATGTAGCTGTCCAGTTTTCCCAGCACCACTTATTGAAGAGACTGTCTTTTCTCCATTGTATGTCCTTGCCTCCTTTGTCATAGATTAGTTGACCATATGTGCGTGGGTTTATCTCTGGGCTTTCTATCTTGTTCCATTGATCTGTATTTCTGTTTTTGTGCCAGCACCATACTGCCTTGATTACTTTAGCTTTGTAGTATAGTCTGAAGTCAGGGAGTCTGATTCCTCCAACTCCATTTCTTTCCCTCAAGCCTGCCATGGGTATTCGGGGTCTTTTGTGTCTCCATACAAATTTTAAGATTTTTTGTTCTAGTTCTATAAAAAGTGCCATTGGTAATTAGATAGGAATTGCATTGAATCTGTAGATTGCTTTGGGTAGTAGAGTCATTTTCACAATATTGATTCTTCCAATCCAAGAGCATGGTGTATCTCTCCATCAGTTGGTATCACCTTTAATTTCTTTCATCAGTGTCATAGTTTTCTGCATACAGGTCTTTTGTCTCCCTAGGTAGGTTTATTCCTAGGTCTTTTATTCTTTTTCTTCCAGTGGTAAATGGGAGTGTTTCCTTAATTTCTCTTTCAAATTTTTCATCATTAGTGTATAGGAATGCAAGCGATTTCTGTGCATTAATTTTGTATCCTGCTACTTTACCAAATTCACTGATTAGCTCTAGTAGTTTTCTGGTGGCATCTTTAGGATTCTGTATGTATAGTATCATGTCATGTGCAAACAGTGACAGTTTTACTTCTTCTTTTCCAATTTATATTCCTTTTATTTCTTTTTCTTCTCTGATTGCCATGGCTAGGACTTCCAAAACTATATTGAATAATAGTGGTGAGAGTGGACATCCTTGTCTCGTTCCTGATCTTAGAGGAAATGCTTTCAGTTTTTCACCATTGAGAATGATGTTTGCTGTGGGTTTGTCATATATGGCCTTTATTATGTTGAGGTAGGTTCCCTCTATGCCCACTTTCTGGAGAGTTTTTATCATAAATGGGTGTTGAATGTTGTCAAAAGCTTTTTCTGCATCTATTGAAATGATCATATGATTTTTTTTGTTTTTTTCGCAATACGCAGACCTCTCACTGTTGTGGCCTCTCCCGTTGCGGAGCACAGGCTCCGGACGTGCAGGCTTAGCGGCCATGTCTCATGGACCCAGCCGCTCTGTGGCATGTGGGATCTTCCCGAACCGGGACACGAACCCGTGTACCCTGCATCGACAGGTGGACTTTCAACCACTGCGCCACCAGGGAAGCCCGATCATATGATTTTTATTCTTCCATTTGTTAACATGGTGTATCACATTGATTGATTTGTGTATATTGAAGAATCCTTGCGTCCCTGGGATAAATCCCACTTGATCATGCTGTATGATCCTTTTAATCTGTTGCTGGATTCTGTTTGCTAGTATTTTGTTGAGGATTTTTGCATCTATATTCATCAGTGTTATTGGTCTGTAATTTTCTTTTTTTGTAGTATCTTTGTCTGGTTTTGATATCAGGGTGATGGTGGGCTCATAGAATGAGTTTGGGAGTGTTCCTTCCTCTGCAATTTTTTGGAAGAGTTTGAGAAGGATGGGTGTTAGCTCTTCTCTAAATGTTTGATAGAATTCACCTGTGAAGCCATCTGGTCCTGGACTTTTGTTTGTTGGAAGACTTTTAATCACAGTTTCAGTTTCATTACTTACGATTGGTCTGTTCATATTTTCTATTTCTGACTGGTTCCGTCTTGGAAGGTTATACCTTTCTAAGAATTTGTCCATTTCTTCCAGGTTGTCCATTTTATTGGCATAGAGTTGCTCGTAGTAGTCTCTTAGGATGCTTTGTATTTCTGCAGTGTCTGTTGTAACTTCTCCTTTTCATTTCTAATTCTATTGATTTGAGTCGTCTCCCTCTTTTTCTTGATGAGTCTGGGTAATGGTTTATCAATTTTGTTTATCTTCTCAAAAAACCAGCTTTTAGTTTTTTTTTTTTTTTTAACATCTTTATTGGGGTATAATTGCTTTACAATGGTGTGTTAGTTTCTGCTTTATAACAGAGTGAGTCAGTTATACATATATATATGTTCCCATATCTCTTCCCTCTTTGTCTCCCTCCCTCCCACCCTCCCTATCCCACCCCTCCAGACAGCCACAAAGAACCGAGACGGTTATATGACACTTAAGAGCATCAGTAAGAGCACTTTGAACAACCAAAAGGAGTTGTCCAATTAAAATATTATCACTAAAATATATATATATTGAACAGAATAGGTTATTGTTGTTTTAATGCCTGCTGACCTGAATAGGAGAGAGCCTTTATTATTTTTCCTGCTTTGGCCTATAAAGCTATTAACTGGGGTTTTCCTCTTAGCAGTTAACAATAGCAAAGTGAAGACGGCATCTAAGCTGTGTTCAGCCCTGACTCTTTCTGGTCTTGTGGAAGTAAAAGAGGTATGTTTGTAGACGACCTTCTTTGCTGGGAATTTAAGCCTTGGGTGACTAAACCCAGTATCTCTTTTGTCAGACGATACAGAGAGAATCTGGGAGAAATAACAACCCTGAAGGTGAGGTGATCAGTGTCACTCAACTAGGAAACAAGTTGAGAAGGGCTCTGCATGGGAGAAACCAGATGCCTCGAAGGACGAAACCTCTGAAATCAATCTCCTCTGAAGAGACTCAGCTTGGGCCCATGTGGGTTGGGACATATTTTGGTCTCAGTACTAGTGGTGACCACTGAGGCATCTCTTAGTGGACACGAATCTTAGGCCTAAGTGAAGGGCAGTTGCCTGTATTTTCCTCAGCTTTTGGGTGGGAGGCTAGAATAGGTTGGAGGGGGAAATCCTTTTCTGACAATTCATTAGAAATATTAACATTAAATAGAGGTATTTATGGTTCTCCATTCTTCTCCAATGCTGAAATTTTCTTGTGTGAGAAGTGTTATACCACAATAGCTGTTATACCATTGATCTGTACATGACCTAGGGCCTCAGTTTCTTCACACCTACCCTTTCTTATTTTTCTCTTTAGTTAAAGTTCTTCCATCTTTTATTCCAAAATATGGGATGTTCATAAAAATTCAGTTAAGACTGAAGAATATAAAGTGACATCTCAGGCCTTGCTTACACTTTCCTCCCCAGCGGGAGCCACCAATACATTTTTTGGTGTGGCTGTTCGGACTTCTTTTTATGTATTTACAAGTGTGTTTTGTGTGTGTGTATACACATTTTTTAATGTAAATAAGGTCGTATGTATACAGTGTTCAGTCACTAGCTCTTTCCCCCACCTTTAGCTGTCTTTGACATTATCCATCTTAGTGTATTGACCCACTTTCTTACTAATTATGGAACGGCGTTCAGTGCTCTAGATGGACTGTGGTTTATGTAGCGGTTCCATAATTGTCGGACATAGAGGTAGCACCCCCAGCTTCTTCCCGACCTTTCCTGTCTGCTGCTTCTTCCCAAGGAACATAGAAAGCATTTCCCTCCCCCCGTGGTTCTCTTTCTCTACTGCGTATTTCATTTCTAGCATCTTTACTGTGGGCATGCTCCCCCGCCACAGGCTTCGATTCCATTCAACAGCCTCTTCAGCATGTCCGATTCATCTTGATAATCATAATCATTACAATCTCCACAATGCCTCGCACAGTGCCTTGTACCTAATAGACAGATATTTGATAAAACTCTCCAAGGGGCAGGCTCAACATAAACACGTAGACAGAAGTTACACTCCAGGGTCCTGATCAGTGAGAAACCGAACGTGTGGCACGAGGCAACGTCTGCGATCTCCTGCTGTCATGCGCTTACTGCAGACGTGAGCGTTTGACACCTGTGAGGGGGACATAGTACACCACCATACGGTAGAAAAAGCGTGGCCTAATCCTCTGATATCTTGAATTTCAGCTGCAGCGCAAGTTCTTGAGCCCCGAGGAGATTCAGTCTGTCCGAGAACACCTGGGTTACCACAGTGACAGCCTGCTCTCTGTGCAGATCACAGGAAAAAAGCCCAATTTTGAAGTGGGTTCTTCTAGTCAACTTAAGCTTTCTACTACCAAGAAGTCTTCCGGTGAGACTGGCCTAGGGATATTGTTCTGTCTGAGTGGGCCTGAAAAGCCGTATTAAAAACTGAGCCAGAGATCTGAATGAGGTGGTGATATCTTTAGAGGATCATTCCCTTCCTTAATTTCCCTCATTTCCAAGTGGAAGAATGCTTAATGTACTGTTGTTCTGGGCATATTCGGATCCAATACTGAAATGATGCGTAGATATTACCTAGTTCAGCCCCTTCTTCTGCACCAGAGGACACTGAGGTCTCCAGATACTAGAGGTCAGACTCCCATAGTTTCATTAGTTAATGAAGTCTTTCCAGACCCCAGAATTATGACATTTACCCTCAGAAGACCTCACAGTGACGGTCATGGCGGATAAGAGTGTGCTATTCCTCTTCCCATGTGTCCTTTTCTCTGTGCCACTGAATTCAGCTTTTCTTTGAGGATCTTAAGACACTTATAAAAATATCTCCTCTCAGAAGATTGCACTCCACCCTTTTTCACCATTCTCACCCTTCCTATCACTATTTTTTAATGCCTGAGTTGAGAAAAATTGTCCTAGCTGTGAGGTATGCAAAAATTTACAGGTATTCACACTGCTCTGTTTTGACTGTCCAGCCTAAATCTTCAAGAAATCCTTTAGCATCCTAACCTTTGGAGTCACAGTTCCAGAATGGGTAGGAGCAGCTTAGATGGCCTGCCCTGTGGGAGATCTGAGCATCCAGTGTGACAGTGATCTCTGGGGGGTGCACTTACCCGCCAAGGCCCATTCGTGGACTGGCCCACACTGAACCCTCAGCTCTTTCGGGCCCAGAGAGAGAATCAGGAGGTGTGATTTGCTACTGATTTGTTGTTACGCCACCGCCATCAGCTCTTGAGCCCATTTTCTTGTCTGTAACAGGTCTACATGAGACCGGAGCTTTGCTATTTATAATGCTTTTTGGTACAGTTTCTTGTTTCATATTCAAATCTCCTGCAGTGGGCATAGGGAATCCTATTAGCCCCATGTTCTAGGGATGGGAACTAAGAGAAGGAGGAGAAAGCAATATGGAGTGGAAGTTAAAAGCGTTAGGTAGACTCTGTCTGTACTTGTGTATTTGTGGCTGGGTGTAACTGGCCTAAGTATCTAAACCTCTTTCCTCATTTATAAAATTAGGATGACAAGAACTTTCCTCATAAGGTGGTGAGCAGGACTAAATTAGATCATGTATGTAAAATGTTTAATGTAGTATCTGGCACAAAGCTTAACAAATGATGGCTTTTATTGCCATAAAGTGATGGGTCCCTCTCATGCCTTTATAAGTGATAGAGCTGGGCCTTGAACCCAGGTCCAGTGTGTTCCCTGCACAGCCTCAGTAGAAAGCACTTACATGTGCTTGGAGTTTGTTTCCAGCTGCTTTTCTGGAGCTTGTTTTCTTTCATTGGTTGGATTCAGGGAAGCCTGCTATGGACCCTGCAGCTGCCAAGCTCTGGACCCTCTCAGCCAATGATATGGAGGATGAGAGCGTGGTGAGTCAGCACTGTGGTCACCTGATTGCTTTCTTTCAGGCCCCACTTTGGGTGGGAATGTTGTTGTTTGGAGTGGCCTCTCTGGGTTTGTAGGTGTGAAAGCATTTAAAGCCCAGCCTTGTGGCTGTGCCTGCCATTGGCATTTTTTGACTCAGAAGGAAACTCCTCATTAGTGGCATTTTAAATTTCTTTTTCAGCATCTTTCCCCCCGCAGATTTTCTTGTTCTCACTTCATGTGATATATTAAAGACTCTTGTGGGCATGCGTAAACCTGAAAAGAGTTTGTCAGCTAAAATATTTTTTGGCTCCTTCGTCTGGGCAAGTCACCAAATGCTCACTGTCTTAACAGTAATGCTCTTCCAACTCAGATCAATGCTTTCTGTAATAAAGTTCTTCATTCCTACAACTATTGAAGTTAGAGTGGTAAGCAAACTAGGCGACGGTTTGTGCCCTCACAGAGCTTACAGATTAACTGTCTACACGTTTATCGAAGAATCACACAAGTGTATATATCATTATCTGCCTTTTCCTCTGGAATTATATAGAAAATATTCCATTCCCTTTTCTCACACGACAGCCCTTTATATATTCGCATAAATATAACGCTTCTCTCTTTGTTCTTCCTGCCCCCTCCCTCCCTGCCCTCCACACACATATTCTCTGCACATCATAAATGAGTCCCCAGCCCCCTCACAGCCTAACACAGCTTCTGTGCACGTAGTGTACTCACTATGTGGTCAGCTTGGGCGTGATGATCAAGCCCAGGTAGGATGATGGCTGCCTTCTACATAGATGGGCAAACTGCTGCTGTGGACTGTGGCCACTTCACCTGTTCATTAGCAGAGACCATGACTGGGTCATTAATGGCTTCGAACATTCTCCAGGATCTCATTGACTCAGATGAACTGCTGGATCCAGAAGATATGAAGAAGCCAGACCCAGCTTCCTTGCGGGCTGCCTCCTGTGGGGCTGTGTTGTGGTGTATGAGGCTAGATCTTGTCTCTCTAGTGGGCAGGTCCACGTCTGGTGGTGTGTTTTGGGGTGTCTGTGGACTTATTATGATTTTAGGCAGCCTCTCTGCTAGTGGGTGGGGTTGTGTTCCTGTTTTGCTATATGGTTGGCATAGGTTGTCCAGCACTGTAGCTTGCTGGTCGTTGAGCGAAGCTGGGTGCTGGTGTTGAGATGGAGATCTCTGGGAGATTTTCGCCGTTTGATATTATGTGGGGCTGGGAGGTCTCTTCTTGACGAGTGTTCTGAAGTTGGCTCTCCCACCTCAGAGGCAGAGTCCTGACTCCTGGCTGGAGCAGCAAGAGCCTTTCATCCACTCGGCTTCTAGATATTAAAAATCTTAGTAGGTGGCTGGTAATGGCTGTCAGGCTTTCTGGTTAGACGGGAGGCTCTTAGATGAAAGATGGCACTCCAAGGGGTGAAAACTTGGCTGAAGGTCCATTCGATCAATATGGTAAGCCTGGAACTCAACAAGACAGACACCTCGGTGATCTTCTGCATGGCCCCTCTCTCTCCACATGGCTAGCCTGGGCTTCCTTAGAGCATGGTGGCCTCAGGTAAGTCAGACTTCTTAGATGGCATCTGGATTCCCCACTGCACCTTCATTCTATTCATTCTTCAGTGTCAACCAAGACAACTCACATCCCATGCAAAATCCACAACCAGTTCTCAATTTTCAGCCTCAGGATTAAAGATGACAAAGATACACTGTTTTGTTTCCTCCGTCTCCTTGTTTGCAACAAATTCCGCACTCTGCTCTTCCTCATTAAAGATGCAGCCACCTGCTTGCAGTTATCCTCTGGAAAAGGACGAAGGCACACCCGACGAAGAGAGGCACCTGAAGGCGGAACTGGAACAACCTCCGCTTTTAGTTTTTTTGATCTTTGCTATTCTTTTCTTTGTTTCTATTTCATTTACTTCTGCTCTAATCTTTATGATTTCTTTCCTTCTGCTAACTTTGCGTTTTGTTTGTTCTTCTTTCTCTAGTTCC
>NW_006775690.1:0-13863 GCF_000442215.2 Lipotes vexillifer
TTTCTGTGCGAGGGCTTTCTCTAGTTGTGGCAAGCAGGGGCCACTCTTCATCGCGGTGCGTGGACCTCTCACTATGGTGGCCTCTCTTATTGCGGAGCACAGGCTCCAGACACGCAGGCTCAGTAGTTGTAGCTCACGGGCCTAGTTGTTCCGTGGCATGTGGGATCCTCCCATACCAGGGCTCAAACCCGTGTTCCCTGCACCGGCAGGCAGCTTCTCAACCACTGCGCCACCAGGGAAGCCCTCAAAAGGTTTTGAACAAGAGAAAAAGGAATAATACTCATCAACCTATGAGGCTTCCAAAACCAAACAAGGATAATACAAGAAGGAAACATTTCAGGCCAAACTCATTCGTAAAAAGAGATGTAAAAATGTTGAATAAATTTTTTTTAACAAACTGAATCAAATAATGTTTAAAATCATAATACATCACGAACCGTGTAAGATTTATCTCACAAAGGCAAGGAAAATTCAATACTAGAATATCTACCAACATAATAAATCACATTAAGAAAAGGTAGAAAAAGTACATAATGAACAAAATAGAGACATAAATCTTTTGATTAAAAAAGCATTAGGTACTTCAAAAATCTTATCAAATAGAATTTTTTTTTGTGTGTGTGTGCGGTATGCGGGCCTCTCACTGTTGTGGTCTCTTCCGTTGCGGAGCACAGGCTCCGGATGTGCAGGCTCAGCGGCCATGGCTCACGGGCTTCCCGGACCGGGGCACGAACCCGTGTTCCCTGCATCCGCAGGCGGACTCTCAACCACTGCGCCACCAGGGAAGCCCAGAAGGGACCTTCTTAATAGCCACCAAAAACTTTATCTAACATTGTTCTTATGATGAAATAGAAGTATTTCTTTTTTTCACACACACACACACACACACTGTATTTTATTACAAGAGATTAAACTGACACCAAGCATTGTAAATGGGTGACCACAACAAAAGCAACAATGATTGCAATTACCAAACATGAAACACACTCATACTATGTCATAATATTGACATTCAGTCCAGTAATCCTCCACTGTAATAGCTCCTTTACTTTGCATTGAAAATTGATTTGTATATATTTTGCCTCTGAGTCCTTGTGGGATTTTTTATTATTATTATTCAAACAAAGTCACAAAAATTATAATCATCTTCATCAGTTCATTCAGTCCCATGTAATTAATTTTTTTATCTTGATCTTTTGTTAGCACTTTTATGAATTCATCAGTTTTCCATTAGAGTTCTGAAAATGCTTATTCATTCAGTTCATCATTATAGTCAGTTACCAGAAATCTGTACTTGTCAGTCTTTTCCATGAATTCCTTGAAGATGAAACCCTTTTATAGGAACATTTTTGCAAAAGCATCAGAGTACACCAAGAACTGTCTCTTTTTTTTTTTTTTCTTGTAATGACTCCAAAAAGTGAGGAGCAAGTTAAAGCAAGTTTTTTGCCTCTGCAAGAGAAGTGAAAACATTTGGTCACACAAAAACTCATATGCAGATTTTATAATGACTTTATTTATAATCATTAAGAACTGAGAACAAATCAAATGCCCTTCAACTGTCATGTCAACAATCCAAATAGCTTTCAACTGTTCTTCAAAAACTATAGGAACCCTCCTGAACAGGATCAATTGCTCTAGAGAAAACTGACTCTTGAGCATGATTACTAGTGAGTTTTCACTTCAGAAGATGACCTCTGTTTTTCTGGATCATGTGATTAGGTATCTCAAGCAGCTACTTCTGCCAAGAAGCTTATCCTAACTTGTTCCCAGTCTAGAGCCGTCTTGAGTGTTGTCCTTGAACTCTTGCATATTTCTGTAACAGTTCTGTAATTATTTACTTGACTGCCTATTCCACTAAAATATAAGTTCCTTAATTTTGTCTTTGTAGTGAGCACCTAGCATAGTACATAGAATACTGATTGCTAGATATTCAGGAAATGTTTAATGGTATGAAGAATTGTCTTCACAATGACCAATTTCAAAGACTTCATCTTCGGGCTTTGAATAGAAGTGGACATTATGAAATTGCTCTCCCTAATTTATTTGGTGTATAGGTATACAGGTTGAATAGTTAAATTAAGATTTTTAGTAAGTGGACAATCCTATACTATATCATTGATTGCTGGCTTGATTTGGTACATCTGCGGAGGCTATTCAGGAGCCACCTTCTTTCTATAATATTCAGTGTGTATGCTTCCCTAACTTGTATACTTAAGTTAAAGATAATTACCATTCCAGATTGTGTGAAGATTCACTTTGGAAAATATTTTAAAATCCCAGACAGAAACTTAACTATTTATAAAAGGATATATTCATGGGTATTAGGGTTTAAAGCTGTTAAAGCTATAACTGTAAGAAGCTTTGTTGTTCATTGTTTTAAGTTCACTGCTATTGATTTAAAGGCACATTTGTAGAAACATGTATGTGTATTTATTCAACAAATATTTGTGTGCCTATTACCTGGTAGGCACTATTCTAGACACAAGGATACATCAATGAACAAAGCAGACAAAAATTTCTTTGCTTGTGGAGTTTACATGGAGCTTATGTTCTGTTTCTGTATGTTTTTATATGTATGTGTCTAGATATTACACTATTATAGGAAAAACAGCATAATAAATGGTTTTAGGGTTGTTTCGTATTTTAGCAGAGGACTACGATAAAATTGGAGGATTGTTACCAACCCTTGATTGTGTGTAGCCTCATTTCACATATGTGCCTTTTAGATTTTATTTTCGCCATTGCTTATCCAGAATGGGGAGGACAAATAAATTTTAATAATCATTTAAATTAAACTGACATTTATTGTTTTGGCATGTGCAAAGCACTCTGCTATAAACATTATAGGGGGAAAGGGGACTAACAATTTGTAACTTCAAGACGTGTATATAGTCTAATAGGGGCAAATCAAGTGCAAATATAACTAATTCCGCACAGGATAAGAGGAAAGGTGCAAACACATTGCCAGTTATTTTCAGAAAGGGGGAATGTTACACCAATCAGTGGCTAAATGAAAACAAAACAAAACACGTCATCAAATGTTGGTGAGAATGCAGAGCAATGGGAACTCATTATTGGTAGAGATATAAATTAGTACAGTTACTTTGGGGAAATGTTCATCAATTTCTTATAAAAGTAAATATGTTTGCCCAGAATTTATGTTCCTAGTGTTTGCCTAAGAGAAATGAAAACATATTTTCTGAAAAGACTCATACCAGAATGTTCATAACAGCTTTATTCTTAATAGTTGAAAACTGGAAACAGCCCAAGTGTTCATCAGTAGAGGAATGGATAAATAATGATATCGCCATACAAGGAAATAGCCACTCAGCAATTAAAAGGACAAACCACTGATACCTACAGCTATATGAATGAATCTCATGAACATCTTGCTTACAGAAAGGCTTTCACATAATAAGGGTATACTCTAGAATTCCACTTACATGAAATTTTTAAATAGCCACATCTTATTTATGGTAAAAAAAAAAAACAGTAGTGGTTGCTTTTATGATGGGGGTGTGGGAGTTGAGTAGAAAGCTACGTGAAGGAACTTTCTGTAGTGATGGTAGGTTCTAAATATTGATAGAGGTTTGGGTTGCACAGGTTTATGCATTAGTTAAAACACAGTGAATGTACATTTAAGTTCCTTGCATTTCACAGTATGTAAGTTTTGCATCAAAAGAAAACTAAACAAATATTGAACTCTAATTAATGATACACATGCTGAAGTATTTAGGGAGATAATTTACTAATTATCTATACTAATTTCTACAGCCTTACTTTTTTGGTACTCTTGAAAGTAGCTGGATTAATGGATGGATAAAGGAATGATGGATAAAGGGTAGATAGCTATATGTGCCAAGCAAGTAATAACATGTTAATGATATAATCTAGATGATGGATACATAAGTATTCACAGTAAAAGTCTTTCAACTTTGCTATATGTTTGAACATTTTTATAATAAAATGTAAAGGAAAAGCGGGGAGTACTATACGTGGAAGATAGTGTCAATAAATATTTTTGTGTTTTATGTAGTTTTTAGGATGTAGAGGAATGGAAAGAATTTTTGTTGGGGCGGGGGTGCAGTCTAGGCAGAGGTATAGGGAAAGCATTATAGGAGGGAGCAACATTACAAGAGATGCCAGGATAAGAATTGAACTAGTGAGTAGTTCAGGTTGGCTGATGCATAGGGTAAAATATTGAAGCATAAATATAGAAAAGTAGTAGGCATTTGTGTAATAAGTCATTAGGAATTAGTTTCAGAATGGTGGGACATTTCTTCTCCCAAACCAAAAAGAGAAGAAAGAAGGGAGATGTAAGAACTTTTAATGTGGGAACAGTGAGATCTTAGAAGATTGCCATTGACCATTTCAGTTTTCTTTATAGTGTAAAAGTATAGCTATTGGGTATTTATCTCAGGTGGACGGTGGAGCAGTAGGATTTAATATAAGGAGACTGGAGGAGATTTGGAGTGGTAAGTACAACGTGATAGGAATTCAGGGAAAAGAGGAGGGTAGAATAATAGTGAGGTTAGAGTGATGTTATAATGGACCAAATTAATATGGTTTCAAAGTATTTCTAGCATTGCTTGACAGCATCTTTATAAGAGCACAGAGAGCAAATGGATGATACTACTCAGCCCTAAAGATTGGCAAGAAATTCTGGGGTGCTGAATGAATAGTTGAAATAGAGTAGGCAAGTAAAGCCTGTGAATGGTGGACTGGGGAGAATTGGAAGGGGTCAAGAATCAGGAATTCACAATGATCACCAAAAAAGAAGAGATTCAGTCCAAAGAGGGAGGAAGATGTAGAATGGGACACCATATTCTTCTCTGGGAATTTCAGAATTCTAAGATCGTAGAGGTGGCACATTTGGAAATGGTGGCATTGTCTTCCATCTAATCACATAAGCCAGAAATTTAGGAGGCATTCTTAAGATGCTTTTTCTCTTTATCACTATCTCAATAAGAATGTCTAAATTCTTGAGTTTTCATTGTGAAGATAATCTAAAATATATGACCATGGGTAGCCAGGAAGATGGGTATTTCTAGCTACCCATGAATACTGCTTCTTAGTTTCAATTGAATTTTACAACTGAATACTGCTTCTTAGCTTCAGTTGAAGACATTTGCATTTGTGTTGGTGTTGGTGCCAAATATAACAGATTTAACTGTCAGCAACAAATGAGGAAAGACCAAGATGGATTTAGTGAAAATGTCATATTTGCAATTGGATGGGGGTAAATTCCCAGCCAGTTGACATCACAGACCCCTTTACAAACTAAAGAAAAAAGTCATGAGAAAATTTATAAATTTGTTTAGATTTACATATATACTAAGGCATGTATAACGGCCTGATTATGTTAGTAGCTATTTAAATAACATAATAAAAATAATTTCAGTTAATTTTAGGGAAGTTTGTGGGAATTTTTTTTCCTTTTCGAGGAATCCCTTTATATTACTCATATTGGACACATAGTCTCCTTAGCCTGATCTGCAAGGCCAGCCACAGTCTGCCCCTCTTTTTTTTTTTTTTTTTTTTTTTTTTTTTTTTCCGGTACGTGGGCCTCTCACTGTTGTGGCCTCCCCTGTTGCGGAGCACAGGCTCCGAACGCGCAGGCTCAGCGACCATGGCTCACGGGCCCAGCCGCTCCGCCGCTCGTGGGATCTTCCCGGACCGGGGCACGAACCCGTGTCCCCTGCATCGGCAGGCGGACTCTCAACCACTGCGCCACCAGGGAAGCCCATCTCCCTCTTATGTCCACTTAATTCTTCCTCATCACCTATCATCTCTTGCACTTTATGGTCCTTCCGCAATACCACACACTCTCTATCTGATATTCTACTCCCTACCTTTTAGGAATATTGTTTTAGCCTTCACCATTTCTATATTCTTAAAGACACATACTCCTAGAAGCTCTGACTCCTCTCTCTAGGCTCTTCCTATCTTCTCAGCTCCTGCAAAGTAAGGTACTTGCCCTGTTAAAGTATTTCCTCTTTGGCTCCCAATTAAAACCGTGTATTTCATATGGATCTGTATCAATCATGATTCATCTTTGTATGCCCAGCATGTTGTATCACAATAAATGATAGATGTTCAATAGTTATTGAAAAGATCTGAACCATGCTGGTGAAGGGTATTAAAGTCCAGAAACTGTTTTTGCTCTTCTGAAAGATATTTTCTGGAGAAGGAAGACTATTGTGATAAAACAGAGCTTGGGGGTTTACCTTCATGTCTTATTTATATAATCTGTTCTCTTGTTAACATGAAATAGCTCTGTCAGAAAAGATTTCCCGGGACTTTACTGGTGGCGCAGTGGTTATGTATCTGCCTGCCAATGCAGAGGACGCAGGTTCAGTTCCTGGTCCGTGAAGATCCCACATGCCGCGGAGCAACTAAGACCATGTGCCACAACTACTGAGCCTGCTCTCTAGAGCCTGTGAGCCACAACTACTGAACCTGTGTGCCTAGAGCCCGTGCTCCGCAACAAGAGAAGCCACCGCAATGAGAAGCCCGCGCACCACAACGAAGAGTAGCCCCTGCTTGCTGCAACTAGAGAAAGCGCGTGCACAGCAATGAAGACTCAACGCAGCCAAAAATAAAAATTAATTAATTATTTTTTTAAAAAACGAAAAGATTTCCATCTGTATTAGACATGACTGCTCCACTGAGCTTTACACACTAAGTTTTGTGAAATGAACTTCTACTTTCCCTGTGTTTGCTCTTGAATTCTTGAAAATTGAAGTCACAAAGTAAGTTATCAGTATATCTTATTATTCTAAAGACATGAGCATGCAATGTTGTAAGTAAAATATAAGTAATGTAAAAGTGAACTGTTATCTCAGGGTCTTTGCTTGTTTTCTTAGGGTCACTATTTTTTCCAGGAGCTCTGAAATGATCAGCATTAGTTGCATCACATGATTGTTCTCTTAATCACCCCATGCAAGGAAAACATTGCCAATAACATATATTAGTTCCCCGTTTATCAACAGTTGTCAGTTTTGATGTTACTTGGTTAGGTCTGTCCTCTGCGTAATTTCTCTAATCATTTTTTTTCTCATATTGGAAACTTTATGACCTAAACAATAGCTAGAAAATAAGCATTATCCATGGAACTGGAACAGATGTTGCAGAATGCACATGCTTAAGCACAAGTACTTTTATTTTACTTAGAAGTCCTCGTATAGTCTCTATGTACTCTTTTTTTTTCTCTTCAGGTTTTTATTAGTTATCTCTTTTTTACATATTAGTGTATATAAGCCAATCCCAATCTCCCAATTCATCCTTCCGCCACCATCCCCACCCCACTTTCCCCCCTTGCTGTCCATATGTTTGTTCTCTACATCTGTGTCTCTATTTCTACCTTTCAAACTGGTTCATCTGTACCATTTTTCTAGATTCCACATATATGTGTTAATATATGATGTTTGTTTTTCTGACTTACTTCACTCTGTATGACTGTTTCTGGGTCCATCCATGTCTCTACAAATGACCCAATTTCGTTCCTTTTTATTGCAGAGTAATATTCCATTGTATAAATGTACCACATCTTCTTTATCCATTCATGTCAGTGGACTTCCATGACCTGGCTATTGTAAGTAGTGCTGCAGTGAACATTGGAGTGCATGTGTCTTTTGGAATTACGGTTTTCTCTGATTATATGCTCAGTAGTGGGATTGCTGGATCATATGGTAATTCTATTTTTAGATTTTTAAGGAACCTCTATACTGTTCTCCATAGTGGCTGTATCAATTTACATTCCCACCAACAGTGCAATAGGGTTCCCTTTTCTCCACACCCTCTCCAGCATTTGTTGTTTATAGATTTTCTGATGATGCCCATTCTGACTGGTGTGAGGTGTTACCTCATTGTAGTTTTGATTTGCATTTCTCTGATAATTAGTGATGTTGAGCAGCTTTTCATGTGCCTCTTGGCCATCTGTATGTCTTCTTTGGTGAAATGTCTATTTAGGTCTGCCCATTGTTTGATTGGGTTGTTTATTTTTTAAATATTAAGCTGCATGAGCTGTTTATATATTTTGAAGATTAATCCTTTGTCCATTGATTCATTTGCAAATAGTTTCTCCCATTCTGAGGGTTGTCTTTTCATCTTGTGTATAGATTCCTTTCCTGTGCAAAAGCTTTTACATTTCATTAGGTCCCATTTGTTTATTTTTGTTTTTATTTTCATTAGTCTAGGAGGTGGGTCAAAAAAGATCTTGCTGTGATTTATGTCAAAGAGTGTTTTTCCTATGTTTTCCTCTAACAGTTTTATAGTGTCCAGTCTTACGTTTAGGTCTTTAATCCATTTGGAGTTTATTTTTGTATATGGTGTTAGGGAGTGTTCTAAATTCATTCTTTTACATGTAGTTGTCCAGTTTTCCCAGCACCACTTATTGAAGAGACTGTCTTTTCTGTGTTGTATATCCTTGTCTCCTTTGTCATAGATTAGTTGACCATAGGTGTGTGGGTTTGTCTTTGGGCTTTCTGTCCTGTTCCATTGATCTATATTTCTGTTTTTGCACCAGTACCATATTGTCTTGATTAGTGTAGCTTTGCAGTATAGTCTGAAGTCAGGGAGTCTGATTCCTCCAGCTCCGTTTTTTTCCCTCAAGATGACTTTGGCTATTCGGGGTCTTTGTATCTCCATACAAATTTTAAGATTTTTTGTTCTAGTTCTGTAAAAAATGCCATTGGTAATTTGATAGGGATAGCATTGAATCTGTAGATTGCTTTGGGTAGTATAGTCATTTTCACAATATTGATTCTTCCAATCCAAGAACATGGTATATGTCTCCATCTGTTTGTGTCATCTTTGATTTCTTTCATCAGTGTCTTATAGTTTTCTGAGTACAGGTCTTTTACCTCCTTAGGTAGGTTTATTCCTAGGGATTTTATTCTTGTTGTTGCAGTGGTGAATGGGATTGTTTCCTTAATTTCTCTTTCTGATCTTTCATTGTTAGTATATAGGAATGCAAGAGATTTCTGTGTATTAATTTGTATCCTGTAACTTTACCAAATGCATTGATTAGCTCTAGTAGTTTTCTGGTGGCATCTTTAAGATTCTCTATGTATAGTGTCATGTCATCTGCCAACGGTGACAGTTTTACTTCTTCTTTTCCATTTTGTATTTTATTTCCTTTTCTTCTCTGATTGCCATGGCTAGGACTTCCAAAACTGTGTTGAATAATAGTGGCGAGAGTGGACATCCTTTTCTTGTTCCGGATCTCAGGAAATGCTTTCAGTTTTTCACCATTGAGAATGATGTTTGCTGTGGGTTTGTCGTATATGGCCTTTATGATGTTGAGGTAGGTTCCCTCTGTGCCCGCTTTCTGGAGGCTTTTTATCATAAATGGGTGTTGAATTTTGTCAAAAGCCTGTTCTGCATCTATTGACATGATCATGTGGTTTTTATTCTTCAGTTTGTTAATATGGTGTATCACATTGATTGATTTGCGTGTATTGAAGAATCCTTGCATCCCTGGGATAAACCCCACTTGATCATGGGGTATGATCCTTTTAATGTGCTGTTGGATTCTGTTTGCTAGTATTTTGTTGAGGATTTTTGCATCTATATTCATCAGTCATATTGTTCTGTAATTTTCTTTTTTTCTAGTATCTTTGTCTGGTCTTCGTATCAGCTTGATGGTGGCCTCATAGAATGAGTCTGGGAGTGTTCCTTCCTCTGCAGTTTTTTGGAAGAGTTTGAGAAGGGTGGATATTAGCTCCTCTAAATGTTTGATAGAATTCACCTGTGAAGCCATCTGGTCCTGGACTTTTGTTTGTTGGAAAATTTTTAATCACAGTTTCAATTTCATTTCTTGTGATTGGTCTGTTCATGTTTTCTATTTCTTCCTGGTTCTTGGAAGGTTATACCTTTCTAAGAATTTATCCATTTCTTCCAGGTTGTCCATTTTATTGGCATAGAGTTGCTTGTAGTAGTCTCTTATGCTTTGTATTTCTGGAGTGTCCATTGTAACTTCTCATTTTTCATTTCTGATTTTTTTGATTTGAGTCCTCTCCCTCTTTTTCTTGATGAGTCTGGGTATTGGTTTATCAATTTTGTTTATCTTCTCAAAGAGCCAGCTTTTAGTTTTATTGATCTTTGCCAGTATTTTTTTTTTTTTTTTTTTTTTTTGCGATATGTGGGCCTCTCACTGTCGTGGCCCCTCCCGCCGCCGGATGCGCAAGCTCAGCGCCCATGGCCCACGGGCCCAGCCGCTCCGCGGCACGTGGGATCCTCCCGGACCGGGGCACGAACCCGTATCCCCTGCATCGGCAGGCAGACTCTCAACCACTGCACCACCCGGGAGGCCCCCGCATTTTTTTGTTTCTATTTCATTTATTTCTGCTCTGATCTTTATGATTTCTTTCCTTCTACTAACTTTGGGGTTTTATTTGTTCTTCTTTCTTAGGTGTAAGGTTAGATTGTTTATTTGAGATTTTTCTTGTTTCTTGAGGTAGGGTTGTATTGCTATGAACTTCCCTCTTAGAACTGCTTTTGGTTCATCGCATAGGTTTTGGGTCGGGTTTTCGTTGTCATTTGTTTCTATGTATTTTTTTATTTCCTCTTTGATTTCTTCAGTGATCTCTTGGTTATTTAGTAATGTATTGTTTAGCCTCCATGTGTTTGTGTTTTTTACGTTGTTTTCCCTGTAATTCATTTCTAATCTCATAGCATTGCGGTCGGAAAAGGTGCTTGATATGATTTCAGTTTTCTTACATTTACCAAGGCTTGATTTTTGACCCAAGATGTGATCTGTCCTGCAGAATGTTCGTTCCTTGTGTGCTTGAGAAGAAAGTGCAATCTGCTGTTTGGGGATGCAGTGTCCTATAAATAGCAATTAAATCTATCTGGTCTATTGGGTCATTTAAAGCTTCTGTTACCTTATTAATTTTCTGTCTGGATGATCTGTCCATTGGTGTTAGTGGGGTGTTAAAGTCCCCTACTATTGTGTTACTGTCGATTTCTCCTTTCATGGTTGTTAGCATTTGCCTTATGTATTGAGGTGCTCCTATGTTGGGTGCATATATATTTATAATTGTTCTATCTTCTTGGATTGATCCCTTTATCATTATGTAGTGTCCCTCCTTATCTCTTGTAACAGTCTTTATTTTTTTAAGTCTATTTTATCTGATACAAGTATTGCTACTCCAGCTTTCTTTTAATTTCCATTTGCATGGAGTATCTTTTTCCATCCCTTCACTTTCAGTCTGTATGTGTCCCTAGGTCTGAAGTGAGTCTCTTGTAGACAGCATATATATGGGTCTTTTTTTGGTATCCATTCAGCCAGTCTGCGTCTTTTGGTTGGGGCATTTAATCCATTTACATTCAAGGTTATTATCGATATATATGTTCCTATGACCATTTTCTTAATTGTTTTGGGTTTGTTTTTGTGGGCCTTTTTCTTCTCTTTTGTTTCCCACCTAGAGAAGTTTCTTTAGCATTTGTTGTAAAGCTGGTTTGGTGGTGCTGAATTCTCTTAGCTTTTGCTTGTTTGTAAAGCTTTTTATTTCTCTGTCAAATCTGAATGAGATCCTTGCCAGGTAGAGTAATCTTGGTTGTAGGTTCTTCCCTTTCACTTTAAATCACTTTAATATATCACTTTAAATATATTGTGCCACTCCTTTCTGACTTGTAGAGTTTCTGCTGAGAAATCAGCTCTTAACCTTATGGGAATTCCCTTGTATGTTATTTGTTGTTTTTCCCTTGTTGCTTTCAATAATTTTTCTTTGTCTTTAATTTTTACCAGTTTGATTAATATGTGTCTTGGCATGTTTCTCCTTGGGTATATCCTGGCTGGGACTCTCTGTGCTTCCTGGAAAACCCAGGTCCCCTGCATCGGCAGGCGGACTCTCAACCGCTGTGCCACCAGGGAAGCCCTCCCTTGTTGCTTTTAATAATTTTTCTTTGTCTTTAATTTTTGTCAGTTTGATTACTATGTGTCTCGGCATGTGTCTCCTTGGGTTTATCCTGCCTGGGACTCTCTGCACTTCCTGGACTTGGGTGGCTATTTCCTTTCCCATGTTAAGGAAACTTTTGACTATAATCTCTTTAGATATTTTCTCGGGTCCTTTCTGTCTCTGCTCTCCTTCTGGGACCCCTATAATGCGAATGTTGGTGCATTTAATGTTGTCCCAGAGGTCTCTTAGGCTGTCTTCATTTCTTTTCATTGTTTTTTCTTTATTCTGTTCCATGACAGTGAATTCCACCGTTCTGTCTTCCAGGTCACTTGTCCATTCTTCTGCCTCAGTTATTCTGCTACTGATTCTTGCTAGTGTATTTTTCATTTCAGTTATTGTTCATCTCTGTTTGTTCTTTAATTCTTCTAGTCGTTTGTTCTTCTAGGTCTTTGTTAAACATTTCTTTTATCTTCTCAGTCTCTGCCTACATTCTTTTTCCGAGGTCATGGATCATCTTCCCTATCATTATTCTTAATTCTTTTTTCTGGAAGGTTGCCTATCTTCACTTCACTTAGTTGTTTTTCTGGGGTTTTATGTTGTTCCTTTGTCTGGTACATAATCCTCTGCCTTTTCCTCTTGTCTGTCTTTCTGTGAATGTGGTTTTCGTTCCGAAGGCTGCAGGATTGTAGTTCTTCTTGCTTCTGCTGCCTGCCCTCTGGTGGATGAGGCTGTGTAAGAGGCTTGTGCAAGCTTCCTGATGGGAGGGACTGGTGGTGAGTAGAGCTGGATGTTGCTCTGGTGAGCATAGCTCAGTAAAACTTTAATCCACTTGTGTGCTTATGGGTGGAGCTGAGTTCCCTCCCTGTCAGTTGTAGGCAACCCAGCACTGGCACCTACAGGCTCTTTGGTGGGGCTAATGGCGGACTCTTGGAGGGCTCACGCCAAGGAGTACTTCCCAGAACTTCTGCTGCCAGTGTCCTTGTCCCCATGGTGAGCCACAGCCCCCCCCACCCCGCCTCTACAGGAGACCCTCCAACACTAGCAGGTAGGTCTGGTTCAGTCTCCCCTGGGGTCACTGCTCCTTCCCCTGGGTCCTGCTGCACACAAAGTCTGATTCTCTGGGAATTCCTCCTCCTGTTGCCAGACCCCCAGGTTGGGAAGCCTGATGTGGTGCTCAGAACCTTCGCTCCAGTGAGTGGACATCTGTGGTATAATTGTTCTCCAGTTTGTGAATCACCCACCCAGCGGTTATGGGATTTGGTTTTATTGTGATTGCGACCCTCCTACCGTCTCATTGCGGCTTCTCCTTTGTCTTTGGATGTGGGGTATCTTTTTTGGTGAGTTCCAGCGGCGATGATTGTTCAGTAGTTAGTTGTGATGCCAGTGCTCTTGCAGGAGGGAGTGATTGCACATCCTTCTACTCCGCCATCTTGAACCAATCTCCCTATGTACTCTTATTTTAGGCTCAATTTTTTTTTAATGTTTTGCAAATTAAGAGCTACAAATTAAGATGAAGATAGGATGCTATCATGTAGTTTCAGGAGGTGACAGATGGAAGCAAGATAGAAAGCAGAAAACCTATTAAAAGCAAACGATTCCCAAAAAGCATGTTAGGTATCATTTTAGCTGCATACACTACTGTCCAGAAGGACAGTGTTACATAACATCAAGAGTTTAATAGTTGACACCATAATGAGTTAATGGAGAGAAATGAAATTGCATTTTTTTGTATGTGTTTAAAATGACAGAGGAGGGCTTTCCTGGTGGCGCAGTGGTTGAGAGTCCGCCTGCCGATGCAGGGGACACAGGTTTGTGCCCCAGTCCAGGAAGATCCCACATCCCGCGGAGCGGCTGGGCCTGTGAGCCATGGCTGCTGAGCTCACGTGTCCGGAGCCTGTGCTCCACAATGGGAGAGGCCACAACAGTGAGAGGCCTGCATACCGCAAAAAAAAAAAAAAAA
>NW_006775690.1:13873-30849 GCF_000442215.2 Lipotes vexillifer
AAAAAAAAAAAAAAAAAAAAAAGACAGAGGAATGTGTAACAGACTTTAGGAGGATTTCCATTAAAAGTTGCTTATTTTTTAAGGAATTTTCTGTGAGTTATATATACTTTTTATATACTTCAGCTTTGTGAATTTGATCGTAATGTTTTGCAGGAACACTTTGGGGATTATCTGTAAGAATATATTTAAGTGAAACTAGAGCAAAAAATAAGAACCCTCTCATGGTAGTTTAGTACCTGAATTTCATGTATTTTAAGGTTATTAGATTTGACTGTTGCCTAGGCATTTCTATCCATGGGAATCCCAAAGCCTTATATGGTCAAGACTTAGCTTTTAGGCTTTCAATGAAATGCAAGGCACCACTCCAAAAAAAAAAAACTAGCTGGCTTTCACTTTGTCTTCAGTGCTCTCTTCTTGGCTGCCTTTATTACCACAGCAGCTAAATTACTAGGAACCTTATGTGCATTGGGAGTCTGTCTTACACAAAAAAGGAATTGCTTTTGTGGCAGTAGTTTTATGCTAGAATGCTAACGTTATTTTTAACAAAACATTACATGATATTGGTTATATAATTTGATTTTTCTAAAAGGAAACTTAAAAATAAAACGGTTTATTTTATCTGACTCTTAGATGAGGGGAAGGGATCATATCTGCATATGGTACAGTTAAGAAGTGCAAGTTTCACTAAAGGCAGGCGTTAGGGTAAGTGAAAGTGAAATTATTAATTGTTTGGTGTCTTTCCTACCTTGGAACTCCTGGTACCTGATTAGGGGACACAGGTGAAAAAAGTGTAAACATTCAGGAGCAGCAGTGATCACCACCACAGGGCTGCTAAAACAGTAAGTTATCTCTATCCTGGTATGATCTTATTCAGCTCTAGTCATCTTTCTGCTTTGAAGAATGTGATTTTTCTGAGTGATCTGTGCCGCTCAATTGTACGTTTAACTGCAAGATAGTTTAATACTTTGTGGATACTAAAATTCTTAGTTATAGATTTTTCATGTAGGAAGAGGGAAGGTATTATTCCCCCTAACATAAGAAGATTGCAAAATGTGTTTTATCCACTGTAGTAAGTCAGATATGACATGGAAAAATTAATTTCTGATACAGTCATCTACAGGTACAAAGAATCAGCAACCTATTTCTGAGTCCTACACTGAAGCTAAATCCTACTGTTTCCTCCATTCAACGTTTGATTACTGCCTAATGTAGTCTGTGCTCTGAATACATAATGGAGTCCTTGCCTTTAAGAGCTCACAGTAGTGGAAGCAGAAGGAGAGGAAAATGAATGCAGAAATAATACATATGGGTAGATAATTATCACACAGTGTTCTAAGTGTGTTAGGAGAGGTATGTTCACAGTGTTACAGAAAATGGAAGAGAATGATTTAATTCTAGCTTCATGAACATAGGCTGGAAGGTTGTCAGAAATAAGGGATTAAGATGGTTAAAAGAAGTCTAAATTGAGGAGCAACCTATAAGGTCTAGCAGTGCCTCAGCCATTACTCGTAGGTTCCCTTTGTCTTCTTCACGAGAAGTCCCAAACTGCCTTAGTTAATTCGTATGATCAGAAACAATTGAATTTTTATTACCAGGTTACTTTTCTTGGCAACTGAACTCAACCCCTTCCTCCTGCCAACCTGCTTTTTTTGTGATGGAGCATGAGCATGTGCTTTGTAGGGTTTTTAGCACTGTGTTTTGTTTTATCTAAAGATCCTTTGTCACATCTGTCTTAGCAGAGTTTTGTAGCTTCTGTCTTTCTGGCAGAGATGCGTATGTGTGTCAAAGTCTTCTAGGTAGCTGGAGAACCATCCCCAAAGGTGACAATCTCATTTGTAATGTGTTGAGTTAGCCATGTTAATTACTGATTGTTTAGTTTAAACAACAACAACAGAAAACCTTTCAGAAGTTTCTCGATTCCATGCAGTTATTGGTACGCAAAATCTGCATACAAGGTTTTTCTGTTAGAGGTGAAAAATAGTGTAAAATTATGATTAGTTCATTCTGTGAGAGAGACTTGGAATTCACAGTGCAGTGGTACACTTGTTTATTATATTACAGATACATCGTATGTATAGGACAATGGTTCCCAGACTGTCTGCCTTAACTTGGACATAAAAATAGAGTTTGGGGCTTCCCTGGTGGTGCAGTGGTTGAGAGTCCATCTGCCGATGCAGGGGACACGGGTTCGTGCCCCGGTCCGGGAAGATCTCACATGCTGTGGAGCGGCTAGGCCTCGTGAGCCATGGCCGCTGAACCTGTGCTTCCGGAGCCTGTGCTCCACAACGGGAGAGGCCACAACAGTGAGAGGCCTACGTACCGAAAAAAAAAAAAGATTTTGGTGATAAAAATAGATGTCAGTGGGAAAAGAGACTTGTTGACAAGTTCTGCAGTAAAGAAATCTGTTTAATCCAGTATTTCCTAAATTTAATTATTTTTAAGAACCCTTTTATTAAAGACCATTTATTAACCTTTTCATTTTAGTAATTTCATGGAAACAGTTTGGGAAATACTACAGTAAATTTTTGGGATGAATTGAATTCAAAAGGGCTGCATGCTGACAGTTGTTTCAGGAGGCAAATTGAAAATTTAGGTATTTTTATTTCTGCCTTATTACTTTCTCTTTTGACTAGCTATTTACATTTGAAGGAATGTCAAAACTCCATAATCTGTAAATGTAAAATACTGGCATCTTTTTATAACAGTCTTGGGAAAATGATCAAACGAATGAATTATGTAGTAGAAAATTATACATATCCTTTTCCGTCAATGCAAAGGAATGTATAAAAGCTGACTTTAATTCTTGCTATTCATATGCCCCCCATCCTCAAAATTAAATATTGAAAGAGTAATAATTTTTATTGTTTATTAGGATAGCTCTGGTTAGTTAGAAGGTTATTTTCTTTTATATCAAATACCTTTTTACTCATCAAGCATGAGTACTGGTACATTATCAGGTGATTGTTATTTATTCTGAAGTTATAATTTCAGATTGTTTGGCATATTCAAGAAATGGAGCGTGGTCCATTGTGATTAGAGCTTTGAATTTGTGGAAATAGAGTGATAGGTCTAAATTTAGATAATAGCTTGAAGGACTAACTTACCGCATTTAAGAGAAGTGGAAATACAGGAGAAAAGACAGATTAGAGATTAAGTAGAGAAGGGAACAGGATATTTGGATACACACAAATGGAAGCAATGAAAACTGATATAAATGCCTTCTACATTCATCAGTAATCCAGCAATGTAGCTGTTATTTATCACCACATAACAAATTACCCCTAAACTTAAAATGTCAAACATTTATTACCAAATTTTCTGTGGTTAAGGAATTTGGATGTAGTTTATCTAGGTACTTCGATTGACTTCAAGCTATTGGCTGGGACTTCATGTCGTCTGAAGGCTTAACTTGGGGTGGGGGAAGCGGGGGAAGGATCCACTTCAAAGCTCATTATTGGCAGGTCTTACTTCGTTGCCACATGGGCCTCTTAATAAGACTGCTTCTTGACACTGCAATTGAGTTTTCCCAAGTTGTGAGCAATTTGGGAGAGGGCAAGAGAGGGTTCATGCCAAGATGGAAGCTACAATCTTTTAATAGCCTAGTCTTAAACGTGACGTACCATTACTTCTACCTCATTCTGTTTATTAGAAGCAAGTTACTCAGTCTGGTCCACACTCAAGGGGAGGAGTTTACACAAGGATGTAAACTTGATGAGGATGAGGCAGGAATCATTGCTATTTTAGAGGCTACTTACACAAGCATCAAATTAAAATAATTTTTGTGGTATTTTACATTCCTCAACTTATATTAGTAAATAATTCATTCATTCATTCCTATTTACTATGCCTTGCTCCCTAGGAACTGTTTATTTCTCCTTTTTCTTACTGTTCAGCAGAGTACTTGAAAATCATTTATATCTTCACCTTTTTTTTTTTTCTCTTCTGCTCTCCATTTGAATGTTTGGTGCTCCTCTTATTTTGTGACGTGGAAGTATTAACTTAAGTCTTCCATTAGTGGTTCCAGAAATGCAGACTAGCTTGGTAGGCTAAAATGGAAAATAATATTTGGTTAAAATAACCAAATAAGATTTTTTTTTTCAATTTTTTCCGTCAGGACCGAGACTCATATATTCTTAACTTCATCCTTGATATTTTTTGCTAAAGCATGTCTGAATATAGCAGAACAGCTACCAGGTTCTCAACATTTGTTAGACATATCTTTGCTCTTTTGTTTCTGAAAAGGATGTAGAAATATAACTCCAAGGCTTAGATTGCCTTTTCCCTAATTTTTTCCACCCATTCATGTCATGGTATATCAAAAAATTTGCCTTTCCCTTCCCAAACCTCTCCCTTTCCCCTGAATTTGATTTTTTAATATATAGAAATATATATATTTCAATTTTTAATATATAGTTTTAATTCTTGAGGTTTTAGAAAAGGTATACTGAAAAAATCCATATATACTGGAATGAGAATTTTAGAGAGGTTTTAGTGTTTTGTAATTTTATCTATATATATGTTTATTTCTGATTAGACTGAATTTATTGCAGGAAGTGTTTGACTTTTTAACTTTGAGTTAAGAAATGTGCTATATGCTGAAAAAAAAAGTAATAATAGTTGCTCAGTGGATGTTGATTATCCATAACTAACCATTATTCATTTAGGAAACATTATTTTAGAATCTCTGTGCAAATTCTTTGATATACTTTTATTTAAAAAGACATATTATGTATACTGTTTTAATTAAAATGTGTAAAATTGAGTTTTGCTTTAATTTGCCAAAAGAAAAAAACCTGAATACTGAAGTAATGGTTAAATTTTAGATAAATTTTCTTTATAACTACAGAGTATTTCCTTAAATATTCCTTTAAGATTAAGAAAACAGGCTATGCATAATATCAATACATTGCAATAGGATTTTTTTTGAACCACGTTCCAGTTTTAGAAAGATCATACTACTCATTAGGAAAGATTAGGAAATCAGCACTCATTCGTCTTTGCTCTTCTCTCCCCTAATCTTGTTTTGTTAACTGTATTAATATTTCTACCTTGTTAAAATTTATAATATTTACATTATTTTTGATTCACTTGTTATGAGTTTTGACCACTGTGTCTTGATTTCTGAATTTATTTTAATTGGCTGAATTTTTTGTTAAATAGGGTTTATCTTCTTACCTTTTGATCTCGTGTTTTTTTCATTTGTGTTGTTAAGTAGCACCAAAATATGGGGCATTTCCTTTAGTTTGTCAAGTTGCATTTTCTTCCACACTGCTTTCTCTACCTGAATTTTTCTCTTACTTACATACCTATGTATATTTTAAATTTTATTTTATTTTTTCTTCCCCTTTATTTTGTCTCCCCTTTATTAAATTCTCATAGCTCTCCAGGTTTGACATAAGCTTTTCTGATCATATTTTACATATGCTGTTTGTGCCTTGTTTATTTCTGTAGCTTCAGTTACTGGGGATATCAGTGGTTCTCAATCTAGTGTGTTTTTACGGTTTAGATGGGGAGCCTTTTTAAAGTGGAAATTCCTTAACGCCATTCTCAGATATTCTGATTTCTCCTCTCTTTCTCCTAAATCTAGGTTAAGTTCTCTAGTAAAGTCCATAGCATTTATCATGCCTTTTGTTATTGTTTGTTTAGTTATCTTTCTTGCTTGCTGGACTGTGTAAGCTTTATGAGTATAGAAATCTGGTTTATATCCTTCCCCAGTGTATTCCTAGCAGCTGGCATGGTATCTTGCTGTAGTGGGCACTTAATAAATAGTTATTGAATTAATGAAGAGTCTGTGCTATTTATTGGCCACATATTTTGCTGAGCACTGAAGAAATTCATCAAGAAACAGATAGCTAACAACTATGTGATTTTCTTTTTTGTTTTGGAAAACCATAAGAAGTTTATGTCCTTTAAGGTTTTTAGAAAATAACTCAATGACTTTGGCTTCTATTAATTAACATTTTGGCATATAGAGGCATACCTCGGAGATATTGCAGGTTCGGTTCCAGGCCACCGCAGTAAAGTGAATATCCAAATACAGCAAGTCACATGAATTCTTGGGTTTCCTAGTACCTATAATAGTTATATTTACACTATATTGTAGTCTGTTAAGTGTGAAATAACATTATGTCTTTAAAAGAGTGTACATACCTTAATTTGAAAATACGTTATTGCTAAAAATGCAATCATCTGAGCCTTCAGCAAGTCATAATCTTTTTGCAATATTAACATCAAAGATAACTGATCACAGACCATCATAACAAATATAATAATAATTTAAAAGTTTGGAATATTCGTAGAACTACCAAAAGGTGACACAGAGACACAGAGTAAGGAAATGCTGTTGGTAAAAATTGCACTGATAGACTTGCTTGACCTAGAATTGCCACAGACTTTCAGACTGTAAAAAAAAAAAAAATGCAGTATCTGCAATGTAAGAAAATTCAGTATCTGTGAAGCACAATAAAATGAGGTATACATGTATTCTTCCAGAGTCTTGAAAAGGAATATCAATGAAGAGAATTGAATCATATTATACATACTCCTTTGTAACCTGTTGTTGTTGTTGTTTTTAACTGAATTGCATAAAACAGTATGTAAAAGCTTTTATTACTTCCCCTGAAATTAAATTATTTTCTTATTGGTATATGTTCATTGATTAAACACCTCTAGGTCAGTGTGTGATCATGTCTGATAAAGGAATTCAACAAGGAAAACAGCTACCTGTAGTGGGCTTTCTATCTCCAGAGCTCGGTAATGAAACCTGGCAAAGGATTTATTATGTATAAAAAGATTTCTTTAACTCATCTCTACTCACGTACCCACTTTTCTTTTATTAATACTATTTTGCTTTTATTTTGTAGGAGGTGAACTATTTTTTTTTATTGGAGTAAAATTGCTTTACATTGTTGTGTTAGTTTCTGCTGTACAATGAAGTGAATCAGCTATATGTATACCTATATCCCCTCCCTCTTAGACCTGCCTCCCCCACCTCCAATCCCACCCATCTAGGTCGTTGCAGAGCACCGAGCTGAGCTCCCTGTGCTGTCTGTTTTACACATGGTAGTGTAATTATGTCACACCTAATCTCCCAATTCATCCCACCCTCCCCTTCCCGCCCTGTGTCCACATGTCTTTTCTCTATGTCTACGTCTCTATTCCTGCCCTACAGATAGGTTCATCTGTACCATTTTTGTAGATTCCACATATATGCGTTAATATATGGTATTTGTTTCTCTCTTTCTGGCTTACTTCACTCTGTATGACTGTCTCTAGGTCCATCACATCTCTATAAATGACCCAATTTTGTTTATTTTTATGGCTGAGTAATATTCCATTGTATATATGTACCACATCTTCTTTATCCATTCATCTGTCGTTGAGCATTTAGGTTGTTTCCATGTCCTGGCTATTGTAAATAGTGCTGCAGTGAACATTGGGATACATGTGTCCTTTTGAATTACGGTTTTCTTGGGGTATATGCCCAGTAGTGGTTTTGCTGGGTGATATGGTAGTTCTATTTTTAGTTTTTTAAGGAACCTCCATACTGTTCTCCATAGTGGCTGTATCAATTTACATTCCCACCAACAGTGCAAAAGGTTCCCTTTTCTCCACACCCTCTCCAACATTTATTGTTTCTGGATTTTTTGATGATGGCCATTCTGACAGACGTCATAGTTTTGATTTGCATTTCTCTAATAATTAGTGATTTTGGGGCTTCCCTGGTGGTGCTGTGGTTAAGAATCTGCCTGCCAGTAAAGGGGACACGGGTTCGAGCCCTGGTCTGGGAAGATCCCGCATGCCGCGTGCCACAATTACTGCGCCTGGGCTCTAGAGCCCACAAGCCACAACTACTGAGCCCGCATGCCACAACTACTGGAACCCGTGCTCTGCAACAAGAGGAGCCACCACAATGAGAAGCCTGCACACCGCACTCACTGCAGCTAGAGAAAGCCTGTGCACAGCAACAAAGACCCAATGCAACCAAAAACAAATAATAATTAATTAATTAATTTTAAAAATAATTAGTGATGTTGAGCATCTTTTCGTGTGCCTCTTGGCCATGTGTGTCTTCTTTGGTGAAATGTCTTTTTAGGTCTTCTCCCCATTTTTGGATTGGGTTGTTTGCTTTTTTGATATTGAGCTCTATGAGCTGTTTGTATATTTTGGAGATTAATCCTTTGTCCCTTGCTTCATTTGCAAATATTTTTTCCCATTCTGAGGGTTGTCTGTTTGTCTTGTTTATGGTTTCCTTTGCTGTGCAAAAGCTTTTAAGTTTCATTAGGTCCCATTTGTTTATTTTTGTTTTTATTTTCATCACTCTAGGAGGTGGGTCAGAAAAGAGCTTGCTATGATTTATGTCAAAGAGTGTTTTTCCTGTGTTTTCCTCTAAGAGTTTTATAGTGTCTGGTCTTAACATTTAGGCCTTTAATCCATTTGGAGTTTATTTTTGTGTATGGTGTTAAGTAGTGTTCTAATTTCATTCTTTTACATGTTGCTGTCCAGTTTTCCCAGCAGTAATGCTATGTTGCTTTTAAATTGCTTAGTATTTTTCTTTATCTGCTTATCTTATTTTCCTAAGTAGATTATAAGCATCCTGAGAACAGTAATACATGATCAATTGTTTTAGTCCATTAAGAAAAATTTGCTGAGTAGCACTGTTAGGTATTGTGGGATATATAAGACAATTTCTATTCTTAAGAGATTATAATCCAGTAGTGAGAAACAACTGGAACACATGAAACAGTAATAAAGGCAGCATGTCTTATACAGTACTTAGTACAGTTTTATGTACACATACACTAGGTCATAAACACCTGCTCATTAAGGAGAGGTTTGCATTTTATTTTGATTGATTTTACATGTATTTATTATGGACTTGCTATATGACAGGCAGCGTGCATAAAGGAAACAAAAAGAATATACTCTCTACTGCTGGTCCTTGTATCCACCAAAGTGGCCGGCTCATTGCTTTATATATAGTAG
The DNA here is from genome assembly GCF_000442215.2 of Lipotes vexillifer. Classification (NCBI taxonomy): domain Eukaryota; kingdom Metazoa; phylum Chordata; class Mammalia; order Artiodactyla; family Lipotidae; genus Lipotes; species Lipotes vexillifer. Next base: position 22,859 of record NW_006775690.1, read on the forward strand.
GCAGTCCATAAAAGTTATTTGTCAAAGAATGATCCTGAAGTTTAACATTTTTATATCCATAAGGATTCTAAACTCTAGAAGTAATATTCTTCCTTTACTGAGTCCTCAAATAAAAGTCACATACTCACTGACATCTGTGTCACCCTGAATGCTTAGGGCATGGACTATTTTCTGGTATATCTATAAATTTCTGTTCCTATCAGTTGAGTAGAACTGAGTTTTCCTTGCTAAGAGTCATAAAGAATTGTTTCAAGGAGGTAGAAATTGTTTTAGAGAACTTCTGTATTCAGATTAATTTTTCTTTTACCTTTCAAAAATTAACTGTGTTAGTAATGATTAGGTGCAAATTGTAAGCATTTCATCTAATTGACTATAATTATATTTTCACCTAAGTTGGTATAATTACATTTATACAGCTAAATCTTTTCCTTTGTTTTACTCTCTTGTGTTGTATGTAATTTGTATGAATGAGCTTATTTAAAACTTCTATATGTAAAAGTTTGTTGGAAGGAGGTTTGATCCCTAAAATTTTCTTAATGCATCTTTTAAAATTTAATCATCCTCTTAGAAATCATTAGTAGATAGGACTTTTACCAAAAGTGGTACTACAAAGAATATTTGACAAGTCTCCACCATTTAACTTTGTTTTGTAATTTTAAAGGGATGAAATAGTAAGTTTTAGATGAGAATTGAAAAAGAAAAAAATTTTAATGGGGATGATTGAACATTTGGATTATGTATTGATATAAACATAATAGTACCTCCTATTTGACAGGTACTACTCTAAGTGATTTATATATTAATTCATATACCTCTCATAGTAAACTTTTGAAGTAGGTACTATTGTTGTCCTCATTTTCCAGAGGAAATTGTGGCACACAGGATGTTATATAATTGACCCAACAACAACCAGCCTACTGGCAGAACTGGATTAATTCCAGACAATCTGGCTCTAGAGTCTGTTCATGAAAAGGAATATAACAGTGTTAGAATTTATTTCAAATGCTGTTTATTTTGTAATTGTGATTTTACTCAATTAAATTGAATGGTTGCTAAACACATTTGTTTTTATCTCTTCTAGGAATGAAATTTAATGATTTTTCAACTCCACGTGCCTCACCCAGAATCTGTCTTTAAGGCATGGACTCTGTCTTCTTAGAGCCAACTTTGTGTAGCCCCTTTATAATTCAATTCTTTGTTATTAGGCTTTTGAGCTTTTTCCTAAACATGAGTGGGGAACAAAGGTTGTCCTTGCGCTAACTTGCTGAGAAAAATAACTAGGCCCCCTTTTCAATAAAAACAGATGTTTTATGTACTTGAACTAGTTTATTGAGATAGTTTATAGTTCAAGTTGACAAAGCTGCCTGTACCTGGGATTAAATGACAAAAGTGTCTTCACACAATCATCGATTATTGGTAATGGCTCGGAATATGTATTTAAGAAAAACTTAAGATAAATAATGTCAGATAAGATTTTAGAAGTATATTTGAGTCACTCTGTTTCTTTCCATATATGGCTTAATAAACTGACCATATTTAGTCAGATATTTCAAGTCAGCAAGTCATGTATCTCTTAATGTGCTGCATGTGTTAACTTTTGATTCTCTTAGCAACAATATTTTTATGGGCATGTCTGCCAGTTTATTGTGTATGCCTTGTAAATATTCAGGAGAACACTGAACAATTTACAACACAAACTTGAGATTCCTTTATAATATATGTTTTACAATGATGTTTTTGGCATTTAATTTATATTTAAACATTTCAAAAACTTATTACATTTAAACAAAATAAAGGCACAAGCACATTTAACATTAACTGCTTTAGGTATTTTAGGTATTAACTGCTTTTAGGTATTTGATGTTTCTTAAGTTATACTGACTTAAAAACAAACATTTAAAATCAAAATCATCAACATTTCATTTACTGGGGAATAGCTATTCCTATATGTTAATTTTTTCAAAGAGCCAGGGCAGTCACCTTCTTAAAATGGAGAAACTTTAAAAATTAACCATTTGTCCTGAGGATCTTTTATCTTCACTGTCAAAGAATTACTCATAAGATGGCAAATAAGACTCTCTTCTGGATCCTGCCTACCTTTATCCTCCCCATATGTGACTTTGCATCTTCATACACCAGGAAGTGTTTATTACTTGTTCATATGTTAAGTTCAGGTGTAGAGCCTCCTCCAGGAAGTATTACCTGACTACAACCGTTGTTCTTTAGTTCTTCTCTTCTTGGCTTCCATGGTAAGAAGTGTACAGCCATATAACTGTATTTATCATATTCATTTTGATATTTTTATTTACTTGTGTATTTGTCTTCCATACTAGATGATTAGCTTCTTGAGAACTCTCTATAACTGACTGAATAAAATACCACAAATGTCTTTGTCCTCCAAGTAGAATATACTGATTATAATTTAATTTTAACCTTTCTCTTACTATTTTCATAGAAATCACTTCTCTACATTCTTTCCCTGAGTGATTTTAGGTCGCATTATTTTAATTATTACCATAATGCAGGTAATTCCCAAATAGATATTTTTATCCCACATTCATTTTTAAGCTCTAGATCTGCATATTCGGGTGGCTACTGGATATGCATCATTAGATAAGTGTACAGGCACCTATAATCAATTCAGCATATCCAAAACTAAAGTTATCTTTCTTCCTCCAACCTGCTTTTTGAACATGTGGTATTTGTTTTCATGAATGACCTCTCCCTGTCCCTCGCCCTTCATATCCAATCTTTAATTAAGCCTTGTACATTTTCTCCCAGATTTCTCTTAATATCCATTCTGAGTAACTGGTGTTGCTCAGTTCAGGCTCTTCTGCCTTCATACCACTTCCAGTAATCTTTCTGAAATACTGATCTGATCATGTCAACCCTCTGCTTTTAAACTCTGAATAGGTTTTTCAAACATCATCTACCTGAAATTCTACAGTGTTTTCTCCTACTTAATCCTACTGCTGAATTGAGCCACTATTACTGATGGGAGTGTAGCAGGTTTTCTTGATGAGTAGGATTAGAAACTAGGTTGAAAACCACCTCTAATGTCAAATCCTGTCATCTTTGCATTATGTTCAGATTTTTTACCTGCAATACATTCAGACCTCTTACCACCTAGCCTTATTCTGTTTTATAACTTGCAGATACTATCTACCACTGGACGACTTTCTGTTCATTTATTCCATACATTGTTTAAGTCATAGTGCATCTGCTCAGTGAAGTTCCTTCTAGTTGAATTGCGAGTTGAACAACTCCTATGTAATCTTCAAAACCTTGCTCAAATGTATTCTCCTTTATGGACTGTCTTAATCACAAGATCTCCTTATGTTCCCAATGATATTTTAGTACTTTCTACCCACTGCTCTTATACCCTTACGTAATCATTGTTGTTTATGGACTAGCTTCCTATACTATGTGATCTATTCCCTTCATTGTATTTCTAGGGCCTTAGCATATATAATTTTTAGCATATGTAATATGAGGAATAGCCAGAGAAATCAGGGATACTTAGCCTATAAAAGAATATGTGAGAATTTGGGCAGTGGGGAGAACTCAAAATATTTAAAGATTATCAGTTAAAAGAGAGATTCCATTTGATACATGGAGCTTCGGGAGGCAGGGGATAGAAATTAAAGGAAGACGTGTTTTAGCATGTGCAATTTAGAGAAAGATAAAGTGTTTTATACTGGAGATAATATACAGTAGGCTTTTAATACATGGTATCCTATTTTGTTTTTTTTTTAACGAGGTATAATTTGCATACAATGAAGTACACAGCATATAATTCAGTGAATTTTTACATATATATATGCCTATGTTAAAAATCAGAAAGGTAGGGAACATGTCCAGTCTTCCAAAAAGCTCCCTCATGCCCCTCCTATTATTTCCCCACAAATTTACCAGGATTCTGAGCTTTATAACCAGGGATTAGTTTTGCCTGGAAATTTACAGTTTGTATCCTTTGTGTCTGCTTTTTTTCGCTCACGTATTACGTCTGCAGGGATTATCCATGTTGTTGAAGGTAGCATTAGTTTGTTCTTTTTGTTTGTTGTTCTTTTTTCATTGATGTATAGGATTCTATTACATGAGTAGACTCTCCCCATATATACATACATCCCACCCCATTTATTTATCAATTCTATATAACTTCAGTAGATACTGTCAAATGGTTTTCTGAAGGGGTTATATGAATTTTACACTTTTATCAGCAATTAGTTTTTTTCTCCATATCCATACAGTAGATTTAATACTTTTCATTTAAGAATCAAGGCTTAGATTTTCTTTTTATGTAAACACTGCCTATTCATTGTACACATTTTGAAAATAAAAATTGAAAGAATAAAAATTATTCATAGTCACACAACCAATGATAATGACTATTAACTTATATATTCTTCTAGTCTTTTGTGTAGATTTTAAAGTAAAATTAGAATCATATTAGGCAAACTGTTTTGTATCCTTTTTAAAAAACAATATATTGTGAGCATTTCCCATATATATTGTAATTTCTTGTTTTGATGTTTTTCTCCATTTTTTAAAAACAATAATCATATTTGTATTAGAAAACATTTATCAGGTAGAGTTTTATATTTTTATATCAATGATAAAATCAGAATACTGTTTTGGAGCCTGTAGGAATTAAAAGAGGTTGAGAGAGAGGAGAATACAATTTAATATCTTTTCTCAAGGAAAATTAATGCTTAAACTTATAAATAGATCTAATATTATTTCAAGCCACTGTGAGTCATTAGCTATCTCAAATAACACTTTATAAACTACTTCATAATACAGTAGAATTTTGATGTTTCTTGTTATTAGATAGCTGTTGTTCTCAAATCTCTCCTACCCTTTAACCACTGCTCCTTGAAAAACACAGTTCTTTTCCCAAGCAGTATATAGTTAAACTTTATATGAACGTTGTTTATATATACTCATTTACCATTTGCTATGTGTAAAGTACTGTTTGGGCATTTGGGGATCTTGCCTTCAGATTGCCTGTAACTTGTTCCAAAGGGAAGAATCATGGATATATAAGAATGTTAAATATGTTAGGGAATTTTAGAGATATGTAGCCCACCAGCTTCTCTCCTCCACTTGAAAGACAGAGCCCAAAAAGTTTAAATTACTTGTTCACAGCTATAAAATCTGTGGCAGATCCAGAACTAGAGCCTACAGCCAAACACTTGTCAGTGTTTTTCCACTTTAGGTGTAAAGTACTTTGTCCTTAGTGCTTTTCTTGACACCAACTTTGTCATTTCCCTCCCCCCTAGGAAAAAGCTACTAAAACTGTTTTCTTTTGCTTCTGTGATAGATAAAGGAAAATTGGTTTTATTTATACAGCAGGCACTTATTAAGTGTCTAGAGTGTATGATATCCTGTTTCAGAGACTGCAAAATAGGTGAGAAATAGTTGGTGAAATAGGAACATCTGTGGATATGGTGTTAAGTGTGGAAGGAGCTTATTTTTTGGAATCTGAACATCTGTGATAGAATCTCAGCTCTCATTTCCCATCTCTGTGGCTTATTCAGGCTACTTGATCTCTTTGAATCTTAGCTTTCTTGTTCATTTATTCATTTATTGAGCCCCTACCACATGCAAAGAATGGTAAAAGGTGCTGGGGATACAGCAAAATTCCCATTCCCATGAGGGATTTTGTGAGGATAATATATACAAATCAGTAAAATAGATAAAGCACCAATCATACTACTTGGCACAAAGTAAGCATTGAAAAAAGTTCCCTTCTTTTTTACTATAGGCTGCGGTTCTCAAAATTTTTCATCTCAGAACCCCTTTATACTCCTAAAAATTATGAAGGACTTCAAAGAGCTTTGTTTCTGTGGGTTGTATATATTAATATTTACAGTACTAGAGGTTAAAACAGAGGATTCTATGTATTCATTAATTCATTTTTAAGTGAATTTAAAGCAATACTTTACCCATGTTATATAAATGGCATTTTTTAATTAAAATAACTAATTCATTTACTCCTGAAAGCTTGAGTTTTATCATTGGCAACAAATACTGTTAGTTTTTTCTGACAGACTTTGTTCATTTTCAAGAAAATTTCTGCCAACATCCAAGTTAGACTAACTATAGTTTGCCGTTTAAGTAAAAATATATTCCATAATGGCCTATATGGGAAAAGAATTTAAAAAAAAGAGTGGATATATGTATATGTATAACAGATTCACTTTGCTGTACACCTGAAACTAACACAGCATTGTAAATCAACTATACCCCAATAAAAATTTTTTTAAAAAATGATGTTCCATGGAAAAAGTGGCTAGATCAGCTTGCAAATTAATTGCACAAGTCAGGGCAGTCATTATACTTGGAAGAAATGCTTTATGCATGCTTCCTGTCTTGTTCCACAGAGTATTTAAAAGATGTATATTCAAAACTTAATAAAATTTATAGTTTTTACTGCATTGTCAAGGACATTCATAAGTAAAAATAGCTTGGGAAAGAAAAAAAAACCTGTGAGTGCAGAGTGGTGAATACAAGGACAGTAAAGTGCTGTGGGGTGTTTTTTGTTGTTGTTGTTTTTTTGCCACTGCCTTGATTTATTCTTAGACAGAAACATATTTACCACTAGTGCTTTTGCATCCTCAAGTGCACATGTCAACACAGTGAAAAGGGGAAATACCATCTTAGTATTATTTTGAAAATAGTTTTGACCTTGTCACCTCCCTGAAGAGATCCCACTCCCTGAACAGACCACAGTTTGGTAACCACTGCTATAGAGGGTATTATTGGTACTTAATTATAATGTTTTGATTGTTTCCATGTTGACATGTACTTGTTTTCCTCATGGGGTTGGCATAAAACGTCTAGTCACATACAGTATTGTTGTATGGGTATCTAAGCAAGGACTATTAAAATTTAGGTAGTATCATTGGCCTACTTCATAGCAGTACAATCAAGATGGCAAGAGACTACCTTATAGAAAATATGTTATAAAAGCTTCAAAATAGGAATTTTATTCTATTGATGTGTTGTTGGGAGTATTGATTCAAAATTTTTCTAATCCTGCTTTCTGTTTTGTTTTTAGGCTTGCATTGATGACAATGTTGATATGGTGAAGTTTCTGGTAGAAAATGGAGCAAATATTAATCAACCTGATAATGAAGGCTGGATACCACTACATGCGGCTGCTTCTTGTGGATATCTTGATATTGCAGAGTAAGCTAGTTCTGTGTTTGTTTTTATCCAAATACTATTTAGAGACTTGAGATCTTATAGAAATTGTTGTTATAGATAAATGAGTGAACTCTTATATTACCTTAATTCATAAAAATTATTCTTCCCAGGAAGGAGAATAAGTAGATCATGGGAATCCAAATATTGTCTCTTGGTGTGAGATCATCTTCTTGTCTCCCTACCATCTTTTACTTTTGTTACTTTGAATTGATATGAGTAATTGTACACATTCTCCAGCCCCATCTCCTTTTCTTTTGAGTACATGTATTGTCAAATGATTCAAGGTTAATATTTAGCAATCTAGTATATCCCTATGTAATCATGAATTGTTAGGGGAAATTAACAATAATTCTGAATTAGGTTACTTTGCTAAAGAAAGAATATGATACATAGTTCTCCAATTATTCAGTATATTTATGCTTAGTTTTTATTAAGATTGTTTTCTAAAAACATGAAAATTTAGTGAAAAACAGTCATTGTATTCTTAACTATCTTTAATAGGGGAGTACTTTCTGAGAAAATTTGATTCTTGAAAAATTTAACAAGGAAGTATACATATCCTGACAAAATAATTTTTTCATCAAATTATTTTTTCTTGTTGCTGTGTATCCAGCACCATAAACATTTTTATTGTCTATCTGCTCGCATCAAAGCTTATCAGCTAATAAATATTGAATATGGTAGTCCTACTCTGTGAATCTTAGTAAATCTTCATAGTTTTATTTCTTTGTACATTTCATGCACACATACACTGCCCGCCCCCCCCCCCCCCCGCCCGC